>NW_009649306.1:1714870-1716522 GCF_000708025.1 Charadrius vociferus
ATCCAAGAAGAGAAAACCAAAACAACCAAACAAAAGAAACAAAAAAGAGAGGAGAGGAATGAGACAAACCAGCAAGATATAGGGAAGAAATTGTAAAACTCTCCCCATCACAACAAAGGTCTCCCAAAGTGAACAACTTTCAGATTTACAGGTCTGATCTAAAGCCCACTGAAAACTTTGTCCCACATCTGGGGCAGGGAGGAGAGGATGTGGGGACACTTGGCGCCAGCAGTTACCTCCTCCAAGCTGGCTAGCGGTGGCGTAGCCTTAAGCAGGCTACCATCACCTCCGATGATGCTGTACAGCTAAACTGACACCATTTATGTTCTTAAATATCTACTGCATTGTTCAGAGGCACTGCCTGCCCTATTAGTGTGTTGGACCTTGACCCCCTCCATTTTATTCCCTCCAGCCTAAATCTGACACCTTTGAGCTACTTTCTGACCCCACCCCACGCAGTTTAGGTTTGGATCTCAGCTCTAGGAGCGCAGTTGTTCCCGCACCAGCACTCCTGTATCCCGCTGTAACCGCCATTATACATTTGTGGCATGTTTTAGACCTCTATATGTCAAAGAGACTCAATTAAAGTAACTTAAAGTGCACACTAAACCATTTTATTGAAGATGTAACTATAAATAGAATAACACTGGAAACTTGTTGGTATATATAAACCACCAACTTGCAGCTAAATTAGCTTCATTATTAAGCACCTTCTCTGCTGACAAGGTAATCTTAAGTGGATATATTGTATAATATATAGGTGCTGACTGAATTATTACAAGATACCTTGAGAAAGAAGCAATTTGCATTAAAAGTCTAAGGCAATAAAGATCATATGGATTGTAATGAGAATGAAATTAATATGGGGTTACAAAAGGAATAGAAATTAAAGCACAGCTCTACCACTGTAACAGAGATTGCAGAGCAAATGTGTATTATTTAAGAACCATTATGTGATGATGTAATTAAAGACTCTTGCAAATGTGCGATAACATGCAAAATAACAAGCCAAATCACTTTTATGTGTGCTTTTCACCTTTCAAAGTTTGATTTTTGTGTGCTTAGCACTCTGAATAATACAGTAAGGCATGCTGTAGTCTTTTCTTGAAATCTGGGGTATGTATCAGTAAAAGATGATTTCCAAAAGGCAACTTTATACTTACCATGTACATTTAAGAGATACAAGACAGATTTTTCAGCTGTCCATATGACTTCTTCTCTTTAATTAATGAAGTTGAAGGGGCTATATTTAGTCACATATCTTAATGTAACAGTGACCTATCACAGTCCCATTGGCATTCCTATTAAGATATTCCAGCAAAGTGCTTGAACTACCTCACTGCTCTATTTTAAGGAGGGAGAGGGCATGCTTATAAAGTATTCTAGAGGCACAAAAAAACCCCCCCAAAATCAGTCGAAGAGGTCAATCAGTTGCTCACGCCGTAGGTTTTGGAGATGCAGGAGGACAGAGAGGGCAGACGGGCCAAAGGTGAATGTCAAACGGCCCTCCCCACCCGCACCCCGAGCCCTGCGCCCGGCAGCCGGACATCGCGGCCCGGGTAACGCCCTGGTGACTCCCGAGGGCAGGAGGCTGGTGGCCTTCAGGGACCGGGTGGCCACCCTACACCTGCGGCCCCCGCCGGGCTCCGAGG
>NW_009649306.1:1719093-1742592 GCF_000708025.1 Charadrius vociferus
GCGGGTTCCTGAGCGCCCTGTGCCGCCCGGGCGGCTGCCGCCCCGGGAGGCGCCCGGCTGAGGCGTGGTGACCTCAACTTCCAGGGAAACCTGTGCCAGGGGCTAGGGAGAAAGAGGGAACAGGCTGGGGGAAGGGGGAATATCCCAATAATGTGCGTCTCCCGGTCTTCTAACATGTGGCCCGGACAGCGTTGCTGCCAGCAGGGAACTTTGCTGACAGCAAAGAGTTTCTTCCCAGAAACTGTTAATGAACGCCCCGTTGCTGTGTTTTGATATTTATATTTAAATATGCTGCGTGCAGTCTGCTCCTTCCTATGCGTGTGCGTTTTCTGTATATGTGGTTAGTAAAGGAGTGTCTTCTAAATCAAACTTTTGAGTAGCTACTTTCAAAAGCATCCATAAGGGACGTAACGTGCGTTACAGAAAGGATGTGCTGAAGTGGGTTGTGGAAGGCACTTAGTGAAAAGGGAGATGACATCATAGTTTGCAAAAGTAATGTTTTCCTTCATTTTAAGCACATTTTCAGGAAAGATTTATATGGAGGCCAAATGCCCTGCGAATACCTTTAGTGCTGTTTGAACAGTGCAGAGTTCAGAATACATCGTGTAAAAAGGAGTTAAAATTTCCACATAAAATCGTGGCAGATAGGTGCTGCGTTGAAGAGGGTCATCAAGTGGGGCAGTGCACTAACGCAACAGCTGGAAATACTTTTGGGGTTTCTTGCCTGATGAGTGGAAAGGAATTGTCTCATGTTTCTGTTTTGGATTTGCAATTATGTCACTAGAGAGTTGAATTCATTTTTACTCTAAACTTCTAACTCTGGCGTTTTTAATCTCTGTCCCACCCTTTTGGATAGGGACTGTCTTTTGCTCTGTATGAGTGCAGTATCCAGTACAGCTCGGTTCTGCTTCTGTCCTTTAAGCATCAAGGAGTCCAGGTGCTGCTAAATAATAGACCAAATATCTTGGCATGCCATCTCTAAGTGTCTTTCACTTTCTAGATTCTTTGGTTTACTGTAACAAATACAATTTTCTAAACTTGTGAAACTAACTCCAAGTTACAGGTGTGCTCGATATTAACGATGACACGCCTTGAGAAGAAAGCAGAATTTTGAACAAAAAGTGATGCTTTGTTCTGGATCTTGTATGCTTGTATGTTCCTGTATGCTCTAACTCCACAGCTGAACACAAGTTAAATTTAGGATTTTCTGAATGTTTATATAATATTTAGTCCTGATCCTGCAGAGACAGAAGAGTAGGTACAATGGCTCAAGTTATACATAGACATTCATGTTGATACTCATCCATACAGAAGATAAACCGTGCGTATCATGCTGAGTGACACAGAAGAGAGTTTTACAAAGTCTGGTGTCACAACTCTGTATTGGAAAACACAAAGAGCAGGGCTTTGGGTGGAGCAGGGTGCAATCCGATGCTGTACAGCACTCCTGCCGGATGAGGTGGCTGGGATTTAGAGCTCTCCAGCTGCTTGCTTTTTGATGAAGCACAATCTCTTTTAACGTAAGACTTGCTCCTTGCAAGAGCACCTACTCCTCTATATTTAAAGCTAGCTGAGCCTCTTTTGATCATATGTAGCTTTTCTTCATATTTTATGTACAGTAGCATAAGACTACCGGAATATTAAATTGACGAGGAGTGTTAGGACATTATTTATGTTTTAGCCTGTTATGCTTCTTTTTTTTTTTTTTTTTCCAGTGAAACAGAGCCATAGAATTCTTTGTCTGTCAGTAACTTAGTAGTATTTATTTGCAGTTTTCCGCAAATGTACAAATTATATGGTCACTTGTATGCAGTTTTGCATATCAGCACTTCATAATTGATTAAAATGACTTAATTTTAATTCCCTAGGTTTATTCTTCATAAGGGAGAGCCTTGGGAGTCATCTAAGACTAATAATCAGCACCAAAAAGGAGAGGTCACATCAACTCCTGAGAAACTCTGTACATAAGGATGGGATCAAAACTAACATGATCTGTGGAAAATAGTTACCATTTTTCTGGAAAACAGAGCACTGACGCTTTGTAGTCCAAAACTAATGCACCACATTGTAACGTCTGCGCCAGCCCGAGCAAACGGCTCCTGAGCATTTAGGCTGAAGGATGATCTAAAGTGTTTTCCAGTTGCACGTGTTTGGAGACTAACTCCTTCTTTGATGCAGCTGAACAGACTGTGCTGGCTTTGTTGCCACCACAGGTGCACACTTGCACTTGTCCCCACAGTTGATGAAACCCGTGTTACCCTTTATAGTGTGTCTCTATCTCTGTTTTCTCTCCGCTTTCAGTTTTTCCTTCTCTTTTTCTTTTGGCCCTGGTTAAAGCTCTTCTATACCTATATTTACGTTTTCTGTGACTTACTGCATTGAATCCTGCACCAGCAAAAATTACAGTAATATTTCTGTCGTTTCTCTGTCAATAAGGAGCCCTAGGTATGAGTACTGCGGTTTTGGTGTTTGGTAGCTTTGCATATGGGCAAGGATACCGGGGTGTGAGAAGAGAGGTTTGCTTGTGCCTTGTTCTCAGTAGACCGAGATTGGCACTTGTTCTGCTTTCATTTGGTGTTGGCTGTCCTCTGTCTCCTCTTAAAGTGTTGAATTGATTCTTCAGGTCTTCAGTTTCCCTTTATTTGCCACTTTGGCAAAGGTTTGGGGGGAAATTGTGTCCATTGCTTATTTGAGGAAGCCATCCTGAGGAACTGGGGGTACAACTGGCAATCCCCGTGTTCTTGGATTTAAAAAAAAAAAAAAAGTTTAAAAATATTATTTTAGTGTTTAGTTCTGTCAAGATGATTTTTAACAATTCCAAAGCCTTTCGCTGTCTTACATTCAAGATTCATTTTTGTTTACAAATATATTGAAGCCAGATCATTGAAAATGATTATGTGTTAATTTTAACTAAAATGTGCTAATGGGAAATGAATGAGGTCTTTAATGCTGCATGGAACAATGCTGGAAATAGGCAATCTAAAATCTAAAATTGCTAACACAGTTTTTTCCTAGCGTGTAAAGATGAGGAGCTGCAGGAGCAGCTAAGCTGCCAATCAGTTCTGAATAAAAATGTATCTTTTTTTTCTTTTGGAATTGGTATAACTTTTTTCCCCACACACATTTTAGAAGACTGAATTCTTCCATTTTGAAGAGTAAGCATATAAACATTTTTTTTTTTTTTCCCAGGGGTGGTTGGATGTTCACAGACTCCCTGATAACACTGTCCCCCACTTAAAATTCCAGTGAAGTCCCTGAGGGGTGGCTTGCCACAGCTGAGTGCAGATACTAGGCCTTTGTTGGCAGCTAATTTCATATTAAAATATGATCACTGATGAGATTGTGCCTTCAGAGATAGATACAGATGTCTTTCCTTATCCATACTTCCAGTTGTGTTCCTGCTTTTTACCAATATATGGGCATGGAAGCCACACTGTGCAGCCCCGTTCTCATAAGTAGGTGCTGTGAGAGACACGGCTTTTTATCAGCAGACTTTGGGCGGTACGAGGAGAATGTAATGCACGTGGTCTTTGTGTTCTGTTGAAAGGCAAAAAGGGAAGTGGATGCTTTAATTTATAGTCTGTAAGGACTATGTAGAGGTATACGAGCCAGGAGGATTCAGATAAACTGTTGCCCTTCGAGCCTGGCATGAAAGTGTGTAACCACTGCCCTTGAGCATCCCTTTGATTCACTAAGTTTCCCAGGCTTTCAGATTTCGCAGTGGATAGCAGGACTTGGTGACTGGATGTAAGAGATAATAGCGTTCACTTGGCATCTGTAGGGCCGGTTCATTGCCTTGAAAACTTTTTCTCTGGACAAGGTTCCTTTGGGCTGGCAGGACCGAACAGCCGTGCTCCTGAAGATAGGTAAAGGGGTCCTGAGAGGCAGCCTTGGGGGGAGCACGGGTTGTGGGAAACTGGGTGGGTGAGAGAGGAGGAGACTGCAGGACTTGGTGGTGCCCATTTTGTGGCATCTGGAAAGCGAGGAGTAACTCCCCGGGACAACTGTCGTGCCTCGTAGGGGAATGGTGTGAGCAGGCTGCCTTTGGTGCTCCGAGTGCTTGGAGGTTCCCATAGTGGCTGTCATTTCATCTGAAAGGCTGCAGTCAGCGTGCCCGAAAGGGAACTGTCAAGTTTCTGTAGCCAACAAGGCCAGAGGAAGGATGAATCATTGGAAAGAAGAGGACTGGAAATTACCCTTTAAAATTATTTCTGGGTAGCTGAGATGATAGTGAGATGATTAAGTATATCCCTCTAAACAGAGTGAGGGGTTTTGGCTATTGGCTAGCTGTGTGGGAATCCAGCTAGAGATGGAGCAGGAGATGCCAGGTTAATCTCTAGCTCGTCCAGGTGGCACTTGTCCAGGGCAGGTATCTGTTCCAGGGTCTGGTTCCCTGAGAAGTGATGCTATGATTTAGTTATATCTCTTTATGTGTAATACTAAGAAATCATTATCTTCTTTCTCCTTCCTCGTTCTTATTTGGAAAAAAAAAGAAAGAAAAGTTGGAGGAGGGTTGCAGAGGTGATGCTGGATTCTGGAAGCAGTATGAGTTGCAGTCTCTATGGTACCTGGGGAAGCATTTTTCACAGGACTGGATTATCCTCCAAAGAAATTTCATTGCCTACATTCATAGCTTCACGTCTGCAATCAGTTGATGCTCTTGCAATTTCCCTTCCCCCCAAAAAAGGGAAGTGGCGTCTGCACTGTGTATAAGAAGTCCTTATGACTTCCTCAGGTGCTCACTGTTAAGCGTGACCGGGCCCCTGAACTGGTGCTGTGAGCAAGGCAGTTGAAATTAAGAAAAACATCACCAGTCTTTTAATCAGCTCAACTCCGTCCTTACACGGGTTCATTTGTTTTTGCACTTTTGCTCTACATAGTAGTTTTGACACTTTTGTTCAGTGGTAGTGTAGGAGTTCAGTGTAGTTAGGTGGTCAATAATTCCAGCTGCCATTGGACTTCACACTGAGCTGTGATAATATCTCAATCTGACACCAGTTTTTCTCACTGTTTTGAAATCTGTCAGATAATTTGTCACATTGAGTCCAAATTTATGAGTCATAGCCATTTCCTAGACAAGATTATTGCATATCCTCCCCATCTGTCTCTTAGTGTAGCGAAATGCTACCACTCAGCAATACCATATTTCTTTTATTGAGTTACTGCAGTGCTTGAGTTAAAGTCCTACTGGCTAACTATTTGGCTTGCTGTGTCTTTAGGACTCAGGAAAGGTGATAGACTGCCAGAAATAGGCATTAAAATTTTCATTTTTCCCCCCTCAGAAAGCAGGATTGGAAGGGGCAGCCCATCCTGTAGGTAGCTCAACTACATTTAAACTTTTGCTAATACATTCAGCAGAATAAATATTCAAATTTTTTTCGTTCTTTTTTTCCGAAGACAGTGATATGCAGATGAAGGCTGTGCCTTTCATTTTTTTTTTTTTGAAACACAAAAGTGAATCTTTACTATGTTCTTAAAAATCTCTTACAAGTCTGCATACAAATCAGATTTGGTATTCAGCTTATTCTAATAACCGAAGCTACATGTAAAAGATGCTGATGTACTTTAGAAGAAAGATACTGTACTTTAATAATTAACAAGGGTTCTCTCTATAGAGAATATTTATCAGTTACGTAAGTTTTCAGATTTTCCAAGTACTGCTTAAGCACTAAAATTTCTGAGTGCTCAACTGGCTTAGTAGGAGGGCTAATATTTTCTACACAGAATGCTTTCTAGAAACTTATATATGGGAAGAATGTATATTTGGCTTTTCCCCAAACAGAATCTATAAGAGTTTGAGGGTTTGTGTTTCAGAGGATTTCGCGTCACCATGTATAGCTATTATTCCAGAGTTTTCTGAAGCCACACCGGAATGACTATATGTATATACCACGAATTCAAAGAAATGTTTCACGTTATGTTGTTAGTTTCTAGATGCTGTCATCTTGCAGAAGGTTCTTGCAACCAGATGAGGTTTTTCTGGCTAAAATTCCTGTGTTGCTTACATGAGGGAAAGTATTTAGTGCTGAAAGGTCAGTTTGAATGTCCAAATCTCCTGTGGGAAAGCAAGAAAGTGTAACATCACTGTATGATCTATAGCTTCTGTTATCCTGCTCCATGTCTTCAGCTTATTTACATCAGAGTTTACCTTGTCTGGAAGAGTGAGCTCCCTGTCAGTTGGCTTAGTCCTTAATATTTGTCCGGAAGGACTGACTTGGCTTCAAAGATACAAAAGTTCTAGTAAAATTAAAATGAAATCAATTCGTATGTCACTTATAACAGTATTAGCTCGTCCAGCCATCTCTCTGGTCCAATTAAGTAGCTTTTAATACACAGCAGATTAATCACAACAGCGACTTACAGTTTCAGTAAACAGGTTGGTTGGGAGGAATTTATCAGACACAGACAAAATCAATAGCTCTTTTGCTTGCATTTCAAGATACAGTAGAAATTTGTGGTTGCTAAAGTATGTTTACAAAGTGGTGCCATTTTTGTTCCTTTTAGCACAGCTGTCAGTTGTATACATTGTGTCAAGTAGACATATAGGAGTGGAAGTGGGAAACAGGCTATAAAAAGAACTAGTTTGATTTGTTTGATTTTTAAAATGAAAGGAGGCTGATATAAAAGAGAACGCGAGGAAGAATTGCGGGAACATATAAAAGGGAGCAGGTCTTGAAAAGGCACAGGAATACCAGTTAATCCTTGTACGTTGTGTACCTAAAACTCCAGTTTATTTCCCTTTAGCCATTGAAGAAAGACATTATTTGAATAATCGTCTAAGTCACTGCTTGAGAGACTAGAGAAGGAGACAGGAAAAAAGAAGAGTTGTATGTCTGGGCAAACTCACAGCAAAAATGTTAGATACACAGAAAGAATATTAGATAAACTCTGATTGCAGCGAGTAGTCATCTGAACAATGATAAATACAAAAGTGAGGTATCAATTTGACATCTGTTTACGGGAAAGAGAGTAGACTTAAGTATCTTTTCAGAAATTTTAGAATTAAAAAATAATAGGTCTTGGATATATATTTTTCCAAGAGATTTTACTGGAATTTCCTGAAAACCATAACCTGAATTGTCATCTCCCCGTCATCTCTGATTGCTGAAGTGTTTTTTTATTGCTCTCCCTCTCCTTCTCTTTCACCTTGAATGGCTGAAATGGGTAATAATGTATTTTTTCCCCAAAGATAAAATAATTGCTAGGCTGTGTTACTATTTCCATTGCTTTTCCTTTGACAACATGCTTGTGCTGTTCAGTATGTTCACGGTGTAAGATTTGTATGGCGAGCCATATACATCTTTTTGATTGGCAGGGATAATCAGTGGGGGTGGTTAACACTATCAGTTACAAATGATTTGATATCATGAGTTGGAGCAAATGGAGCGAGACTGTTTTGTGGGGTGTTTCTGAAGGAAGTTTGGCAGCCAATGGTGTGACAACAAAAGTTTCTTCTTCTAAAATTGGAAGGTGTGACTTAGGCAAGACTAATGTACCAAGGACTGGTACCAGCTGCTTTAGAGAAAGATACAGATGTTTTCTAGTGAATAAAAAGTGAATTAACCTACAGATGGAAGGACAGTTTTCCTTATCTCTATCAGCTGCTATATATCAGATTGATTTCTGCCCTTAAGAATGAAGGTTAGCTGTGCCACAGTTTTCAACATTACTCACTTTAATGGGATGTTTTCATGTAAATATCTTATCTGTTCTAGGATCCTGCCAACTTCTGAGAGTGGTGTTTTTCCATGTGTGGTGCATAGGATCAGTAAATTAATTCCAGCAGGTCCAAGGAAAGTACCTTGTAATATGAAGCACTAAATTCAGTAGAGGTGTGCATAGAAAACAACAAAAAGCCACTGTGCTGATACTTCCTAAATTTAATAGTGGGTAGTGTGGAACGATAAGCTTTGTCACTATAAATGTGTAGTCTTTTTTTGTCTTAAAGAGGGGTATGGGTGGAGTCGTGTCTTTTCTTATTTTTCTTCAACCCTAATCTTCATATGCTCACTTTATATGGAAATCTTTCTGTGAGCCAGATCTAAAATGGGACTTAGCTCTGCAAAGCAGAATGTAGATGTTCTTCAGGCATATAGACCTGAAAATATGATCTAAAAAATTGGGCTCCACCGCCTTGTTAGGAAGTTTCTTGAGGAACTTAACTTAAACATAACGGACCATAGCGTTCAGCTTGAAAGTGTCTTAGAGGCTTGTATTTCCGTGTTTTGGCCGTGACCAGAACTTCCCCAGCACACTGAGCCTGAGTTTCTATTTCTCATTTGAGCCCATTGCAAACCACAAGCTAGGCTGGAGCAGCACCAAAATCCCATAGTGGATCCAGTTGGCAAGCACTGTTCAAACCTTCTTTATGAGCAATGATGAGCTTAGATTCCCAACAAATATTAGTGAATCTGCCTTGGTTTATAGTACTGGAGAAATGACCCTTGCGATTAGAGTGTCTGCTCAGGTATCAGGAGATCCAAGTCCACTGCCCTTTCCAGATGTGGGGGGCTCAGATCCCGTCTCCCTGAGGGCATTCTGGGTTGAGGCGAAGGTGAGACTGGATGGGGACATTTACTGTCCTTCCTGATGGAGCTGCGTCATCATGCTGACAGGAATGTTGCGTTTATGAGGCCAGAGGGGAAGACCTAATACTTTCAAATGGGACCAAATACAGATTTTCTTGTCTTTCTTTTTTACTGCTTAATTAATTTTTGTTTCTTGCCTCTTAACCTTCTCTCTCTCTTACCCTAAAAGTACACTGCCAGTATTTCTGTTTACAAAATTTCATCCTTCATGTATAGTACAACCACAAACAGCACCATAATACAGATCCACATGGAAATGCCTGGTTAGCTTATGGGCGTAGCTCTAGATAAGCTGAATTACCTGAAAGATTGTTTTATTCATTTTTTCATCAATCTTTCCCTGTCATATGTAGTCAACCTTAGAAAAAGAGAAAGAGGAAAGGTGTTTTTGATGTGTCACTCAGTAGTCGTTTCACCCTTTTCCTCTGCTGTCTATTGCAAAAGTGAATTAATCAGAAATTTAAAATATGCTTGAGTCCTGGTTCTTGCTCTGAGCTGATTTCCTGGTAATATTTTTGTAGTTGATTTTTATCAACGTAAGCCACAAAGTTCTGTGGCTGAAATAAAACCCCATCTTCAGGTCCCAACTTCTTGTCTGCCAACTCACCACAAGCTCCACAGCAAGTGGAGCCCACGTTTTCAGTATGCATAATTTTGGTCACCTTTTTTACCTGTCTGAGTTTCAAAAATGAAGAACTACACCTCTCTTTTGCTTTCATGGAGTGGAGCTTGTTGCCTTTTTTTTTTTTTTATTATGGGAAGGAGATTTAAAATAGCTCCATTTGGGCAGTCAAAAGCAGTGCATACTTCTGAAAATGTTATCCTTCAGTTATTGAGTATGTATTTGCAGTCTAGTATATAGATATTATGAAGCTTAATTTTTGTAATATACTTTGAGATACTCAGATGGAAAGTGATCTAGGTGGAAACAATTCAAAATAAATTATCATTTCAATGTGCCTGTCAAAACATGTTTTAAGTTAAACATGTTGAAAACATGAACATCTCTCCATAATGGATATCATTGGGATATTAAAGCAAGATTTTAATATTTTAAGGATTTCTTTCCTCAAGGGTTTATGCTTATTACAACCATTATATGCCATACAGCTTAAAATGTTCTGTCCTTCACCTTGTTTCCTTCACCTACCCACTTTTGCTGCTTTAAGTTAGCTCATCACCTCCTCTCTTGAGCTGTTTTCCTTATTTGTTAGTTTGCTTTATAAACTGGATCCAACATGCTATGAAAAAAAAAATGGCCTGGGTAAGGAATTTTTTTAAACATAGTGGAGGTGCTAGAATCAACTTCAGCCCAAAGCTTCCAAGCACTGGACATTTCAGCTTCAAAAACAATGATGTATGAGTGACGGCAGAGAAATAAACCGAGTGTAGAACATTTCCAGTCGTAATGGTGGAAACTACATTCAACACAGAATTATTGGAAAAAGCATAAATGTAAACAGAGTTCATAGCATATTAAACAAAGATGTTCTGTAAGTAAAGACTGGGCAATTAAAGAAGATTTACCCAAGTGAAGCCAAATACAGTGCAGAGGATAATGAATGTGGCTGAGACAACTCAATAATAATGGCTTTGTACTTTTACAATAGTGCATTAATACATGTGTCAGAAGGAAGGATTGCATTTACAGTCAACAACCATTTGTTAAGGAATTTTTACCACACAGGTTAATTAAGAACTCATGATAACAGAGTACAAAAATTACCTTACTGAACTAAGGGCTGTGTTTGGTACTTAAGTATGCCATTCATTATCTTGTCTGTACCTAAAAAATAAAATTTTGGAGATGTATGTTTTTCTATGACCTGTCTTCATTCTGTTAGTGTCACTGTTGAGGCAGAGCTACTCCATTAATGATCTGATTGACTTAGAGAATTAATTAGTTTTTGGGTGTGTTGCCTGCACGGCTGGATTAAATCAAGAGGGCTGCTGAGAAAACTAGCAAAGGGTTCAAAACAAGCCACCCCACCATCAGTCCCCAAGTTTGTCTCTGAAGACACTGTCTTAGCCCTTTGTAGAGCCTACTGGTGGTTTTGGATAAGCAGAGCGTAAAGGACCAGGAGCTGAGAAAGGCTTTAGTTGAAATGGACCAGTTCCCTTGCCAGGTAGGACCTGTTACTCCGATGCTGTCAGGTAGATTGAGAACTTGAGAATTTGGGCTTGTTTTGAGAGTTCGTGGCAGGTTTACACACATCAGTGTAAAATTATAGCCCCTCTAGAGGGAGAATACTGTCTCATCATGAACCTGTGATTTGGGCCATGGGGGTTTCTTCGTGTGGGACCTGCCTCGGATGGCCCACAGCAGGTCTTCAATCTTTGTGTCTCCTTTCCTCTTCCAGTGAAATGCATTAACAATTTGCAGCCTCACCTGTGTTGGTAAAGTGGTAAGCTGTTTGGGAAAAGGTTTTCTTCCCATTTCTTTGAAAACTTCCTAGCACAAGCAGGAGGCTGATATCGTGTGGAGGTTTTGAGATACTTCTGTAATACAAGTAATGAGGAGTTCCTACTACTTCTGGTTTAAGAGAGTGTTCAAAATACAGTGGTGTTTTTGAGCAGGTGACTTTCCTAACTCATCTCAAAGTCAATTCCAGAGCTGGACTCAGTCCATCTCCTTGAATCCAGCTATTCCTACACTGCCCATCTCTTTATTACCCAGTGTATGGATTCTCACAAGGGAGTCAACGCCTTCTGTGAGAAGAGACAGAACTTTTCTACAGGGCTAACATCTTTTAATGGGACAGGTACCGGACTTGTGATATATCCTACTGCTACAGAATTCATATCAATAAGTTGTTACCAACGCTATTTGCGGTGTTTTACAAATGAGAGATTTCTATAACAAAAAATATGATACACACATACCTTTTTATTAACTATCAGGTACTCTGATTGGCTTTCTTTAAGTGCAGAAAGTACTGGATGGGAAGAACATTTTGAAAAATGGTGGCTGTCAGCTGAATTAAGTATATTTCAGTAATGACATAAAAAATGTTCCTAATGGATATTCAAAGTAAGAAATAGAAGTGTATTACAAGAAAAAAGTATAATATTTCAAATTTTTAAAGATATAATGCTATGTCTTAAAGGACTTTAGATTTCCATAAAATGATTCATTGAGCTTTGAAACAATTGGAGTTTAAATTATCAACTTGTATTAACACAGGATGTTTTCAATAGTTCAGCAAAACCTATATCCCTAATTTTTAATTTTAAACCAGCACCTAAGGAGGAAAGATGGCCAGTAGCTTTATTTGACAGCTAGCACTGATATAGGAGTCCAACTTAAAAGGACACTGTTCATAACCATCATCATAAAAAAACCTTACAAGTATTCTTTTGAAGTTCACTTATGAATTCGGTTTGACTGTGTTAATGACTTGTACTGATTTTTTGAGCTTGAGCTTTATTAGTGCAAATACTTAGCGAAGGTGTATTTTAAGCCTGAGTGCCAGAATATTAATCAAAACCTTAATTACATATTCAGTAGTAATATTCACAATTCATATGGGTCTTACTTAATTTCATTACTCATCCAATCAAGGTTCAGAAGCAATGACATATGATTTAAATAGCAAATTGTTTTGGATATTTCTAATTAGTAGACACAAAGGATTGGTTATTAAAGAAATTAACTTCAGCACCTTGAAAACTGAAGAATAACCTTGAAATAAGAATAAACTCAACATTCAAATCTGTTCACAGAAAATTTAAAGGAATATTTGATGCATGTCTAGTATACGTGAACTATTTGCAAATAAATAAACGATAGAAATATGTCTTCTAATGGCATGCCATAAATCATTCTTTGGAGAATTCTTCATGAATAGCAACCTTAATAGTTGTGGGGATGGAGAAAGGAAGACAGAAGGATTATTTATGTTCACTTCAAGTAATTGTTTTGGGTTCAAATATTGCAGCTGTCACTCAAGAGTGCACTTTATTGTGAGAATACCTCTTTGACCAAATAAATTCTAATTTGGTCATAATGCAGAATGTGTCACCCTGAATTTATCTTATTATGTGGGAGACTACCGCTGCTTCATCTATGTTTTCACTTCCCCATCCTCAAAAACCTGGGAAGACTCCTGTTGAGAGGAAATGGCTTTGAAAAATGTGTCTGAGAACTTGGAGGAGCAGTGGGAGAATTGGGTCCTTCTCCCTGTTCCTGCTGTCACTCCATGCTCAGGTAAGTGTCCTTCATCTCCACTACAACCCAAAGCTCTTTGATTCTGTTACGTACTGCTCTTGATGCCAGAGGAAGGCTGCTCTGCGGCTCCCTTGAAGCTGCAATTCTGTGAGCAGTATTGGATTCTGGGGGCAAGGAAGCACAAAGCCATGGGAGTAGTCTGGGACTCCTATTGATTGCCAGCACTGAACGCATGTGTAGCTCTGATTTCTTGCAATTTCCTGACACAGGCTGTCACACGTCTTACCATTTTTTAGGTGGACATCATTTTAGCATATAGACTTCACAAAGAGAAGAAATGCATGAAGGAGTCAGGTAAAATCTGGGAGTATCAGTCATGGAAGTATCTTTTTTTTAATTTCCTTTTTCTCTTGGCAACTATTTTTATCATATTCAAGTGTTAGCTCTGAGAGAGAAATAATGTTCACTTCAAAAGCCACTTCCTCCTCAATAAATAATTCAGAGCCATAGATTGTTCATGAGGAAATATCAACACACTAGTAGTAATTTAATATACCGAGCAATCGCACTCACTTTAGCCTACATATGATTTAAATAGAATATGACAGTTTAGGGTCTCCATTTGCCCCATGGCATGTTGGGATCAAACTTGGCAAGTGATTGCAGTGTTCTCATATCTTCTGAAGAAGTAAATGAAAGTTGCATAATTCAGAGAGGATTTCTTAATTACATGCTAAATCAGAGTTTGCCTGCTTGTGTTCTGAATCCAAATTGTTGCCCAGGACCAGCTATAGAGGAGCATGGGAATATTTTCCCTGTCCTTTGTTAACTAGCATCTCACAATTGCGTCTCTTTTTTTAACTTTTTGAACTATTATTTTGAAGCACAGTTTCCGTATATTAGTTACCTTTGCTTTACCCTGTGGGTGAAAGGCTGTGCCTGCCCTTCCTGAGCTGTCTGACCCGTGGGATCCATCTCCTGAGGCCCACCTGCTTTCTGGAAGTTATACTTCTTTTGTTTTTTTTAAAACAGTCTCTTTTATTTTTTTTTTCTTCCTTTGCCACTAGTAGGCCAACACCCCCCACACACCCCAGAGTGTTAGCTACTGGTTGTGCCAGGAAGGTTTGTATTTCTGTCTGTCTTAAATAATTATGGTTAAAAATAGGCAAAATCTTTCTCACTGTATTGCTCTTGCCCTGGTGGTAGGAAAACGCAGAGCTGGGAGTACATCTGTGGCATAGGTATTGTGTGCTACTAGAACAAGGCTACAGATTTGTCATACCTGAACTGAGGTTAGGACTTCTCTTTCACGACATCCCTTTTTGTGGAGTGGTTCAGCTGTGTTCAGGCTGGTCTGTGCTTGCTGCATCACAAATATGGCATAAATTTTCTTCTGTTTTGGCTCTACGCAAACAAAATTAATCTAAACACTGAGTGAGACTAAGCGCTCCCATGAAGGATTATGGCTATAATCAATTAAACCATGGCAATTTATCTGTGCGTCGCATCCATGGAAGTGGGTTTACACAGGATGCCTACAATCATGAGTGCAATGTGTAACTTTATGCATTTGTCCTCTAGGGTGCGTATCTTCTAGCAAGCCTATCGTTAGGAAGCCTTCTGACTGTAACAGTGCCTATACCAAAGATATATAATGAAATCCTACATAGGGACATGTAATTGTCTTGGTGAGAAGATGCAGCCTATGGCTTTCTCTTGGAAAAGAGCAGATTGAGATGGAGGAGTAAGATGTTTTTCTCCGTTCTTGGGAAGGAAATGGTTGCCCGTCCTACTTCTATAGCATTCTCCAATTCATCTGACTGATAAGGGGAAAAGATAGCCAGGGCTTCTCTCAAAACCTGTTTTACTCAGCTACAGCCTTCTCTTTAGGCATTTTTTCTCCAAAGTTCCACTATAATCTGAATAGATCTAGGAAGGGTTTAAGGGGAGCCATCCATGCTTATAAATCCATGGCTACCTATGGAAATGTAATGCCACAAGATTTGGTCCATAACTGTGACTGTAATTCTGGCCTTGTTATTTATCTTCCTGGTTAACCTGGTCTTTCAGCAGGACTATGCCAGAGATTTTCATTTTGGAAACAGTCTGCTGATCATATGGCATGCATGTAGAAGCAAGGAACATTAGGTCAGTGGTAGATGTGTTTCTGCTTTGATTTAAAATGTCTTTAACGTGTTTGGAAGTTTTCTTTATGTTCCAGTGGGATAAGAGAGTGGAGGCATGATGGAGCAATGATGATCAGCACCCAACTCATAATCCTAACAAGGGATGTGTTTTGAAGCACCGGTCAGTACTGTGCAGCTGGATGAAAGAAATGTCTAAAGACACGGTCTTCTTGTCTGAGAAACTGGCCTCAAGTTGGTGCTGAAACATCTGGAAGAAGGGCTTTAAACTGAGAAACAAGAGGAGAAGATTGGGGGAGACTTATGTCCCTGTCCTGGTTCCGGCAGGGATGGGGTTAATTTCCCCCAGGAGCCGGCAGGGGGCGGGTATTCCATCCCACGTGACCCATGCCCGGGCTATAAGAGGAGCTAGCCGGGGTAAGGAGAGTGGTCGCCACCGGGATGGAGGGATGGAGGGATGGAGGGATGGAGGGATGGATTGATTGAGGCAGGGTGGGTGCAGTCGGTTGTCTTCGCGGTGGTACTGTAATCGCGTCTTCATATCTCTTTATCGGTGGTGGTGTTTTGTTTTTCATCTTCGCTTTTGCTGTTTTGTTAAATTGCACTATTTTAACCCATGAGTTTTGCCTGGTTGATTTTTTTTTTTTTTTTCTTTTTCCCCACTGCTGTGGGAATGGAGCGAGCAGCTGCGTGGTTCTTTATTGCTGGCTGAAGCCAAACCATGACAGTCCCTTATACCTTTATATATATAAAATTAGTGGAAGAGGAGTAAAATGGGGCAAATAGAGATATATATAGATAGATAGATAGATATAGATATAGTGTATATATATATGATATGTATACAGTGGATATAGAAATGTTAATAGTCAAAAATAGTCAAAAAAACCTCTAAGCTGCTGAGAAAGTGGTGTCAATGACACATTGCTGCTAGGATTGTGCTTTATCTGTTCAGTGGCTGAGTCTTGTCCGTAAGGAAAAGCTGAAACATGCATACCAACCTGCCAAAAACCTGTACAAGAAAAGGGAAGAAGTAGGAGTGTCAGTACTCCTACTTGAATCGGGTGAATTCATGACTTGGGGCTTGAGTGTTGTATGCTACCGAGGAAAAAGAACTCAAACTAGAGACCTGCTGGTATACTACTGAGTATTAATGATATAATAACTTGAAAGAGAGGGTTATATGTGATTAAAAAAAAATATTTTTAAAGGTCTCCAAAGTTGGTTTCCCTGGGCTAGCAGTGGGCTTCTGTAATGGATTGCTGGAGTCCTGTTATGAGAAGGGAAGCGTGGACATTCCAGAAATCAGTGGAAATGTTATCATTTGGGGGGGATTTTAACTACTTAAATGGACATTGGAGAACACAGCCTGTTACTAATCGTCATACATGTTTTCATGTGGTAGGTGATAGTCTTCATCAAGTAGCTAATGTATCAGTAAGATGTGTCACAGTGTTCTGTTTTTTTGTGGGGATGTTTTGGAATATTTAGAATTTCTCAGTAAGCAATGAGGACGCTATGGAAGGCTGATAACACCAAATACCCTTCAACAGAGTGATCACGGATATTTTCCTTTTATGTTTCTTGAGGAAATAAAGACTTTTCATGACCGAGGGAAATGGCTAGCAGGAGAAACTTGCAGATATAAAAAAAAAAATATTTCTAAATTTCTTTGAAATTAATGATGCTAACACTGCCAGGAATCTGAACATCAAAAAAAGAGAAAAAATTGTAGGGTATAGCTCTAAAATAAAGTGTACG
The DNA here is from genome assembly GCF_000708025.1 of Charadrius vociferus. NCBI lineage: Eukaryota > Metazoa > Chordata > Aves > Charadriiformes > Charadriidae > Charadrius > Charadrius vociferus. The sequence goes on from NW_009649306.1 coordinate 1,735,755, forward strand.
TATGTGATACCATTAGGACTATGCAAGAGACGCCTTCCCCCCCTTGCACCCTTTCCTTCCCAGCTGTCTGGTTAGCACTGAGTACCAGAGGTCAAAAGGTTTGGAGAGAAAGTGAGAATTTCCAAAGCCAAGCCAAGCAAAACACTTCAGCTACGTAGTAGGGACAGAAAAAGGAAGAAAGAGAGCTGTTGTCTTGTGAGTGTGGGTATTAAAGATAGTCTAGATATGGCTTGGTGCTTTCCCTCATTTTTCAGTAAGGATGATTATATTAGCGTGGTGGCAAAGGGAAGACAGATAATGTACAGGATGGTATTAAAACAGAATAAACACAGCTGGAGTGAAAGCAACAGTAAATGAGTTTATCTTTGTAAAATCAAAAGAATTAATCATTTCCATTCCAGAATACAGAAAGAACTGGTGAATTACATCTATATTTTGAATCTGTTAAGATAGAGATAGTACCATAGGACTGGAGAACAGCTGAGAAACAAAATTATTCAGCAGCTATAGATCTATGAGTGAGTGAAGCTTTGAGTGGACTTTACTTTAAAAACTTTTCTACAGACATACAGTTAAAGGGGGGAATGGAATGAAGCGTAACAGGATTTATTGAAGATGGGTACTGCCAGACTGACCTGGAAACTTTCTCTGTACTGTGTTGAATTTTATAGGTGAAGGCAATGGGGTGTGTGTATTCTGTGAGGGAAAACTTCTGGTGCAGTCTGGCAGTTTTCAGCAGAGCTGGACAAGGAAGTGATTAGCAAGGGGCTGTAGAGTAGGAAAGGAACTAACCTGCTAGCAGGTGTGTTTAAGAAGAACTCGCACAGCTGGATGATGAGGGGGGCACTGCGTGGCCACAGCCACAGTTTCACTGGGTGACCTAAAGCTCTGGCGCACCGAATGAGAGCTTACATTCCTCTTGGCCTCTTCCTTCTCCTCCTCCCATCCAGGAGACTTGTGTTTGAATCACTGCGTTGACATTTTGCCAGAATTTCCAACGTATAGCTCCTTTTGTTTTCAAAATTCTGAATTTTATATCAGATAGAAGTTTGCATTTCACAGCTGGGTCTGAGCATATTGGGATTTTGTTTATTCTCCAGGCATGATCTGAACAGATTAAAAAAAAAAAAAATTGCTCGTAGAAATACAGTCAAAACAAATTGAGGCTTTCTACATTTTGATTTTGCTCCACAGAGATGTATTGTCACATGCTATGAAATCAGAGGGTTTAAAAACTTCAGAGTCAATGATTTAAGCTTCCGCTAAATATCTTCTCAAATAGGATTCAGGCTTGTATATCTGTGGCATACCCCGAGACTACAGTTAAATTAGAGCTCTCTGTATGTTGCAGCATGCCGGAAATTTTTTTTTTAAACTTTGCTATGATAATATGCAGGACCAAGATTTTTCAAAAGGTACAATCCTCAGTTTAGTATATGTAATGTTGGTGAGAGTTTACTGGCTGCTCAGCAGCCGTGAGCATTCCGGTGTTTAGTTAGGTGTCTGCAAAGTGACAGATGAAACTAACCATTATAGCTGAAGATTGTAACTGACTTCATATCATTTAGATCCACAGTGTGGAGATAAAGCACTCCAAACAAAAGCTACTCTGGGTATTTTACTTGCCCATGTGCTTTGTACTGTGTAAGACTCCCTGCTTGGAGTTTTTAGGGTGACGGTAAAAGGACTTTCATCAGTTCCTGCAAATTGAGGTGGTGGTGGACTTTTTGTGTGTAGTAGTTTGCAGTATCCTTAAGTCAAAATGTAAAAATAACATGATGTTACTGTGGAAATGGCTTTATTTTAATTTTTGTACTTTGAAACATTTTCACCTCCTGCTGCAGAATGAGCACAACAGCCAGAGAACGAGACTAATTGAGAAACAGAACAGTATTGCTTCAGTGAGCCAGATTATGTATTCCTTGTCCAAAATTGGAATGACACAGGTATATGTCAAGTACTGTCGAAAAGGCTTTCTTTAGGCTGTGTTCAGCAGTGTTTGTTGGTTGGCTCATACTAGTGTTTTTCTAACCTCAGGCATGGAGGTGCCCCTTTTCCCTGGTGTTACAGAAATTGAGTTAGGCTGAAGAAAAAAAATATTGATGTTTCAGACTAAGTCTGGAATGAGTTCTCTCTGGTGCCGAGTACCACAGCCCTAAATAGTTAAGCAGTACTTAACGGTGTTAAACCAGCACAAGAGGTAACTGGGAATGTTACCCTACATGCTGGTCCGCAGGCAGAGGCAGTCCTGCCTTAGAAGCCACGTGAAGTTCCCACAGGCTCAATAAGGGGGGGGGGACAAAAAAAAAAGACAGAATCGGGCCATTAGGTTGTATTGTAAGTTTGTTAATAATAGTTGCAAAAGGGATTACTTAATCACTGTGAGCAGTAGCCTTTTTTTTTTCTCCAAAGAGTTGGGATTTTTGTTTGGTGAGTAGTGCTTCAGAAGCACTCACAGTGAGGAAATATATACATATATAAATATATATTAAAAAAAGTATTTATATAGAAAGAAATATACATATATTTATATATATATATACAGAGCTCTGGTCCTGCAAACACCACACCACCTGTGTTAAGTACATATACAAACACCTGAAGAATCCGGGCCAGAGCTTACTAAGCTCAAGTGAATGCAGTTATGAGCGAACTGGGGAAATAAATGACTAAATAAATCAAATATTAAGTGCTGATAAGAATCAAATATTAATGCAGAAAAATAATTTTGGCCTCACATTGTGTCTTTTTTTTTTTTTTCTTTTAAATAAGGTAATTGCAATTCATTCAGAGACAACAAAATATTGTTGGATATTGTTGGGCCAAAAGATTGTTCAGTTTCAGCTGCAGATTTGGAGTCCTGAGTAGACATGAGGCACCTTGGATGGCAGATTAGTTTGCACTGTTAAAGCATCCAGAGTTGTATATTCTGCTGATATTTTGTATTTGCATACTTCTTGATCTTAAAACTAACTTAAATTTTTTTCGAAGTCAGCAAAAATGATTCTGATTGTGCTTTACGCTAGTGAAATTTTTGCTGAAAAGCGGGACACATTTCAATAGTGAGATTAGCTAGACTGTGAAATATTACCCCTCAGGGAAGTTGTAGGAGACCAGTTGCACGGATCATTTAAATGCAATTAGAAAAAGCAGCAGAGGATGGAGTCAGGCAATTTTCCCCTCCCCCCTTTGCTTCCTCCCCAAATAAGTTTGAAAAATGTCCTTTGGGGAAATAATAACAGATTCAGGTTGCATTTAGCTAGTAGTTTTGGCTGAAAAGGGGCAAATTTGAAGGTAGTTTATTCCAGTAATTTTGTGAAAATGCCTGCATGTTTGGGAAAGAAGTTTCATGCTAAAAATGTGACTCGTCATTTTGAAATTTGGTGCTTTCATTTATGACTTGGCTCATACTTGTTGCAGGTTGATGCAAAAATATGTAATTATAGTTTTCTTTTCCTGCTTCTGTCTTTACCCAGGATCATATTTTCATCGAGCTGAACTTCTTTTTTTTTTTTTTTTTCCTCTTCTCATTGAACCGAAGACACTATTATTTGCACAGTTCTAGAAAATATACTGAGAAGTCAGCTGCAGGCTGATAGAAGGAAAGACCTCATGTCTTTTCCTGTGAGGTCTCTTTCATTTAGAGTCTGTGATTTACAGGTTGAGTTGGCTGCCTCGGTTTAAGTAATGCCTTTAGTAGCTTTCGAGTTTGATTTTTCCAAAAATCTGGTGATGTGTATCAATGACTTCAGTCTTGGTATGAGGTACGCCTTCTCAGCCCCTCTCAAAATTAGGGTCTAAGTAGCTCAAATTTGGTGCTTAAAGCTGATGCAGTTCTAAATAGAAGTGGAATAAAGACTAAGAGGATCTTTAGTGGTTCATAAATCTTGGATTGCTTTTCTGAACAAGAGTGAATTTTACCCACAGAGCCCTGGAAAGTTGCCTCCTGTGTAACTTCCACTGTATGCATGTCAAACTCTCTGACAGATAGGGAAGAATTGAAACCAGTGAGGCTTCATAAAAAGAGTTTTGGGATTAACACTGGCCATATTTAGCAATCTGTAGTAAAGCAACAGATTTATAATTCAATATACATAACTTCATTAATCATGTTTCTTTCTTAAACGGTGATCAAAAAATAAATATGTGCTTGGAAATGAAAGTTGTCTACAAAAGCTTGTTTTTGCCTCGTTACTTCAGAAAGGTGGTGTTTTTTCCCCCTCTGTTGCTGTCTGTTGTTAATTAGGGAAGTGGAGATGGATGTGTAGAATTAGGTTGCACATAATCTCATCTGAATATTTAATCACAAATGATTAAGATGAAGATTTATAACACAGATTTTGACATTCTGGCTGATATAGCAAGGTTAATAGAGCTATATTCTCCCCAGTTACAGATTGTCTGGGAAAGCATGAAAGACAATAGTGTCTACAGTCATTAGAGGGCAATAAGATCTCCAAGAATGTTCTTTCCCTTCTTTATTTTTAGAAATACTTGTGCTGATAGTCTGATTTAAACTGGAAAAACAAAATCGAAAGGAAAAATATTTTCCAATAAAACATACAGCAGTGGATTAAGATAGACAACTAAAAGCAGGTCTACTTTATCTGAAAAATCTGAGATGATATTTGATTGAATAAACAGCTAATGTGGTATGGTATGATCAAGATCAGAAATTGTCCTATGCTGTCTAGTTGTACATTTTTGGGTTAGACACTACAGAGCTGTGTGTTACACCCAGTCTGCAGAGTACAAGAACATTGATACCACCAGGATCATGGTTACATGAATTATCTATAGAAATAAGTGGAAAGTTATCAGGAACTATAGTAGTACTACAATTATTGGTACTCTATATTATGGTGAGACACTGGCACAGGTTGCCCAGAGAAGCTGGGATGCGCCATCCCTGGAGGTGTTCAAGGCCAGGCTGGATGGGGCTTTGAGCAACTTGGTCTAGTGGAAGGTGTCCCTGCCCATGGCAGGAAGGTTGGAACTAGATGGTCTTCAAGGTCTGTTCCAACACTAACTTAGTTTTATGATTCTGTGATTATCTCAATCTCCCAAACAAGAAAGAATGTTTGATACCACTGAATGCCAGTCTGAAGGACCTGAACTATCGTTATTCTATTCTTGATTTGCTGGAGGAAGAACTGAGATACTGAAAAAGACACCAAAAAAAACCCCACCCCAAAACCATGTATAATGGAAATTGAGCATCTACATCAGTTCAGCCACTATCTCAGCCTGGAAATGTTCAAACTCTATGGGCATTGTAGTTTAGACTATGCATTTGTGTAGGTGAAAAAAAGGACTGCTTTTCACCTGTAGAAACACTTTAGCACTAATATAGCTGGTCAAAATGTGGTCTGTGTCAACCTTAGCTCTGCCTGGGATCTAAAAATTAAGAAGTGTTCCACACATCTGTTGTGAGGATGCACTGAGACAGAAGTCTCCAAGGTTGCCAGCAGATATTTCTGGGATCAAAACCTCCGAACTTACTAGTTTGGGTGTTGAGCTGTTTTCAGGTCCTGTGCTAGCATACCCACACAGTGCTGCTTGGCTTTGTGCAGGTGTAGTACCTGCTACGGATCACCCTGTGCTTGTCTCTTTTCTCTCTGTTCACAGTGGGGCTTAGGATAGGGTACTCACTGGTACTCAGCATTGGCCAAAGTATACTGCCACTCAAGTAAATGAAAATTTTTACCAGGGCCTTTAAAAAGAGAGTTAGGAGATTGAAATTTTTAAAAGTCTACCGTATGGGAATTCACAAAGACTGAATTTATCCTAGGAAACCTAATCTTGCATTCAGCGTAAAGGAGGGAGTCTCCCCCGGGAGGGGAGTTGACAGCAGAAGACTGGTTATAGCTGCTTGGTGCTTTCAATTATCGCCCTGGAAGAGCCTGTCTCCTCTGCTGCTGGTAGGAGGAACCAGAGCCTGGGAAGAAGTCAGCCACTGTAAATCTCTCTCCAAGTGGCTTTCCCTCCTGTCCTCCTTGCTTTTATCTTTCTTGCCTGGGGCTGTTGTTGCTGCCCCTTTCTTGCATCTTCTGATATTCCCCCTGCCTACGCCTATCGTTCTTGTTCACTGTTACCAGATTTCAGGTGGGAGTGCTACTTGTCCTGTTCACGAATGCCTCTCCTATTAACATTGACCCACCTCTGGTGATCACACCTGTTTGCCTATGAAATTTATCACAGAATTCGTGTCGAGGATAGAACGATAACTGTTCTGCACCTTAGGTAGCTGTCCTTTTTGGTTTTGTAGAGGGTGGAGAGGATTTTTTTACTAGACTTCACAACTTCCAGCGGTAAATGAGCTATTTAAGCCTTTTTGCAAAAGCCATTGTTCTCTTTCTGTAAAGTCAAAAGAACTGACACATCTCATTAGTCTGTTAAACAGTACAAAGATAAATGCTTTACATATAAGAATGAATACAGATGATGATACCAATTAATTGGTAGGCTTCATAAATACAGTGTCTATGAAGGGCTTTTCCTCCTAGAATTTCTCATGAGTGCTTTTTTTTTTTTAAATTTCATCAATAATCATAGTGTTTTAAATAGATGAATGCTAATATTAGGTGGGCATAGATGAAAGATGTCAATCTACAGAAAGACATGGATATCGTCGGTGCTGTGTTAAGCAAAAATTTATTTAACTCCTGTTTGTGTGTGTTTCTTAAACAGTTGGAGGTTTTGATAGAATAAGGTTTTTAATGACTTTGTAAACAAGATATGAGATGATTGAATTTATAGGCAAGTGGTGAGTTGTGATCACTGTGTTTCTTACTGGCTGCAAATTAATTATGAAGCTAATCCATGCTAAAACGTCTGA
>NW_009649306.1:1742656-1749543 GCF_000708025.1 Charadrius vociferus
ACAAACAAAATCCTCCTATTTTCTACTCAAGTATATATAGGTGTACGTAAGGCAGAAAAATGTGTTGTCAGCTCCCACTGTATTTGATATTCAGCCTTTCTCAGCAAATTTTGTTCCCTTATGTATTTGTTTCATTTAGAATATGTTTCTGTGGGTAATTACACTAAGTACCCCCATTTGAAAGCCTGCTGAGCAGGGCTGGACCTTTAACCTGTAAACTTCCTCAGGCAGAGACCATAACTAAAGTGCTTATAAAATTCGTATCTTGGCAATGATGGCTAATATGTCTGGAATTGGAAAATAATAGCAGTTGCTAATGAGGGGATTTTCAGGAAATTAACACAATCAAGTAGGCCATCTCAGCCCTGATGGGAGAGATGTCTGCTTTTTCAGTCAGCGCATCCTTTTGCATGGGAATTATGTGAGGTCTGGTGAAGGGGCAGCGTATCCTAATGATTGGCTGCTTTTCCCAGCTGTATCAGCAGGACTAAGAAAAGATATTTCCCCTTCCTGCAAGCCTTCTTCCGTTTTTATCCTGAAGCCATCATGCCTACAGCAGCACTACCAAATTACAGTCTAAGAGAGATTTGTGATGGATGCCGGGGAGTGAGTTAACAGCAATGAACTGACAGTGACCTGCAACATAACCCAGGGTTGAAGGTACTGAAGGTAGGCAGAGGTGGCTGGTAAATGTGTTAAGATACGGTCCATGTAGCAGTCCTCCCTATGCAATTCCTGAAGGGGAGGTATAGTAAATCCAGATGACAGGTATGTCTTTTTGTATGCGCACTGCTTCATTCATAAGGGAAAAGTAAACACCTTTTTTTTCTTGTTTTTTCTGGTGAGTTCACAAAACTGCAGGCATGTGACAGTGTTGGTAAAAAATAAATAAATTGTTCATCTGTGTTGCCAATGTTAGAAGAGCAGATGTGACAGACTTTCCGAAAAGAACTTTTCCTTCATATGCTGAAATCGCGAAGAGCATAATTATAAGTTAACTAAAAATAAGAACCAAATTTCTTATTGACAGCTGTCAGTAAATATCAGTGCAGCAAAAAATATTTGACCACGACATGTACTTCTAAAATGGCTAACTGCTAAATTTGCTGAGACTGGTCATGGCATTGTTGGGTTTTTTTGTTGCTAAGAAGTGACACTAATGATTACATTTTCATTTTGAAGCAATTTTTATTGCAGTACTTAGAAAATACGAAAAAATCTTTACTAGTACTATTTGCAAGAAAATTAATTTTTTTCAAAGTCATTCTACTAAATGGAGTACAATTTCCTAATAGCTTTTGATTAAAATAGTCTTTTTTTATTTCTGCATCCTTTAAATATCTTCTGCCAGTGCTTTATTGCATTACTTCAACTATACTGCTGTCACTGCAAAATTTCTCTTTAAGGGACACTTGAATTCTGCCAATAGGCAATACCCCTTCTGTTCTAGACAGTGATATAAATTATATTTCTTTTTTTAAAGGGATAATTCTATCCAGAAAAAGTCCCCACAGCAAAGTTTTGCAGAAAGGCAGTTTTTTAGCATCTTATTCATAAGCATATGCATATCTATTCCTGTAAACACGCATGGACCTTCCCTTCTGCATACTATTTGATTGGCATAAGAGATGGCATAAGCAGAAGGATTTGTGCATAGATGTACAAATTATAGTATCAGCCGTGTCTAGATCCATCCTTTCCCACTATTTCTGTAGGCACCTTTCTGGTGCTTTGCAACAACTCAATTTCGGGCACGGTTACAAATGTTGTCCCTTTATACCTGGACCAGTTCATTACTGGTATGAATTTTGAACTTGAGGCCTAGCAGCAGTTTCCCAGCAGTAATGGTAAGAAGGCAAGCATTGCTTAATAGCTGTGTGTCATTTAACTTGATGAAACACAAATCCAGAAGTCTCAGTACGAACCCTATTAATCCTGTCCAATGTTTATGAGGAGGGATGGTATGCATGTTTGCAGTCACGGAATGGTGTGCACCATGGCTCTTGGGGACCATCAAGCTGAGCAAAATCTCCCGTAGATAACCTCAGTCTTTCCTTCTGATGTTTAGTACAAACACTCACTGGGGCCTGCCTTAAAGTAGAAAGAAACTCTTTGGATGATCACCTCTCCTGGTGGCTTGCTGGAGAGCTTTCTGGAACCTATATGTTCATGAGGCTCTCTGAATACCTCCATCATGAAAACTTTTCAGGCCATTTGCTTTCAGTCAACAGGATCACTTGTTTCAGACTGTAATGGCATCACGGTGTTGTTACTGTTGAGCTCTGCTTTGCACTACCTTTGTGGAAGCAGACGGGGAGCCTGAACCTCCAACAGTATAGTGAAAAAATGACTAGACAAAAAGCATGTTAAATGAAGTAGAGAGTCAAGAATTGCAGGGAGGAAAAATCAGTTAAATCTTATCAAGCTCTGTAAATAGTATGGGTTACTATAGACGCCAATAATAGTTTCACTTGAATTTATTTTCAGTTTTTAAATATAATATTTCAATGAAAATGTTTATCAAATGACTACTTTTGTTTTAACGCATCAAGCTTAACACTTGAGAAATGATAGCAAGAAATCAAATGTGGATAGCTTTCTATCATGAAGTTTTAATTGTATCACTGGCCCATGATTTATTTTTTAAATGAAATTCTCACCTTCTGAAAATTCTGGCCCAAATCCAGCATCAAAGCTATTGTGTACTGGAACCCTCCAAAAAGGTAATCCAAATTAAATAGAAGTGTGAATCCACAGTGGATTAATTAAATGACATTAAACTCTCATGTGGATACCCTGAATCAGAATTAAAAGTGTCTTGATTCAATTTAACTTAATTTCCAGAGCAAATTAGTTAATTAAGTGTGCTGTAATTTTGAATGAAAGTGTCTACACAGAGGTTTAGTATGTTTTGACTAATCCACTTTAAAAATTAATTCAGATTAACATTTTTGAGTGACCCTTGTGCTGGCAAACCCTCGGTAACTTGACAAAAAGTTGAAGTGAGAAATGCTGCAAGGCTAGTGCTCAAAAAAGACGACTGTAATCATGACCAGTAGCTCAGACCTGATTTTTGTCTTGGAATTTTGTACAATCAAGAAGCAGATTTATTTCTTGGGTCAGAAACTGTACTCCATGAAAAACGTCTGTTGTGTCAAAGAAAGGCAAAATTGTTATGTAGTCTCAAAAAATTAAGTGCACATGATGATGCATTTGGTATTGCCACAGGAGGTTGCTATATTTGATCTATATGAACATCAGAGCAGGGAGATCCCAAGTGTTTCTGGTATGGCAAAAACAGAATAACAGCATTTCTCAAATGGCGAGGAAGAGAGAGAAGTCCAGTTAATGTTTTTTGGTTGTTTTTTTTTTTTTTTTAAAAAAAATTATGGACCACCATGGACCTATTCCACTATTGATTATAAGCTGGAAGGGGATCATTGGAATGAGGATGTGAATGGGAGAGTACTGCCCTGGTATATAAGGAAAAAGCAAATTAATCAGGAGCTTTACATGGTCAAATAATGTGAGTTAAGAATGGTTACAATACTGGCAGCTGGGGTGGAGAAGAGAAGGTGAATGTGGCTTGATACCTGTGTAGCACTGGAGAGGGGAATGGGGAGGAAGAGGGACATGGAGAAGCACAGGTATTTCTTTCCATGGTGAGGATTTCTGTGCAAAAACTGTGGGCGCTATCCCACCTTCGCCTAGAACACAGGTCTCCTGAATGAGCTATGAAACATTAGCTGGACCTGGCAGGGCCAAAGTTGGGGTTAAAGAGATGAAGAGTGACAAACCTCACCCATGTCTATAAGGGGTTCCCTGAGCCACCATGTTAATCTGTCTCATGCTTCCTGCCATGACATTTTGCACTTACTGACGCTGGCTCAGCGGAAGGCATGGAGAGGGAGATGTTTCCGCTTCCTTCAGTTGATTATAAAGAGCGACATATAGGGAGGAGTCAGTTTAGTGCCATACAAGGCCAAAGTACTACCAAGCAAAGAGCAGAAGGGCATGTGCCCCATAGGGATAAAATATTAGGAAAGAGGGGTAAGGACTCAGCTGCTGTCTTGCTTCCTCCATTGACCCAGAGACTAACATATTTATCTTGGTCAACTTTTTCCCTTGATTGATATTTTATTGTAATTTTTGTGGTAAATGAATTTGGACTCTTTAAGACTTCAGGACTCAGTGCTTTGTAATCGTACTGGGATGCAAAGAAGCAACAGAGCTGAGTCAATATCAAGTGCACGCTTTAATTGTACTTTGAAGATTTGTCCTTATATTATCCACTTTTGTTATACTGTGTCCATTGCAAGAGCCTTTAAGACCACATACCAGCCTTCAAGCACTTACAGAAATCACAGCAGCTACTGCTAGTAAAACGGAGAAACAGGTGCATAAGAAAATGAGATTTAAAATGCCTGCTTTCATTTTACTGCAAGAATAAGCTCTGGAAACAAAGCCCTGATTGGAGAAGTGCAGAGAATCAAAAACAAGTTGCATGAGTGTCTTCACTACATCTTTTAATTATGAGGAAATTTTGCCACATTTTCATTCTGTATTATTATCAGAACACAATTTTCATGCCTTTCATATTCTAAAAACTCCAGAATGACACACACATTTATTTCTAGTATTAAATTGTGCTGCTAAAGCACATTCTGTTTGGCATGACGTCCTTTCAGTTTAATTTTCTCCAAAAATCCGTTTCATCTTTTCAGAATATAAATGGCATACCATTGACCCCTCAACTTCCTGCTATTCCCTCCTGTCTTCAGTACTCAGATGACTAAGTTGGGAATGTGTTCAAGTGGTGGCATCTGGCTCTTTGGGGAGCTCTGTGAGCAATTATGTTGGCAGCTTTACAGATGGCTCTTCGCATTGTGGGGTGAATCTGAGCTTTTATCTTTTAGATATCTGTAATTTGGAAGAACTTGCACGTTGGTAAATAACTGCACTCTTCCCTTCTTGAGCACCCATTCAAGGCTAAACTAAATGCTGCTGCATTAAAAGCTCATTGCTTTATAAACCAGACACAAATAAAAACCGTACAAGTGGTCATCTACAAAGTTGTTTTTAGAGCCTTGGACACATGAATGGTATCGTCCTGAAAGTCTGCTCTTTATCTTCCAGGTAACAGACATGGTCTTGTTAGCCAGTTATTTTCCAACTGGAAATTTAAGTTCTAATCCTTGAAAGAGAACCTGTTAACTCTTTAAAGAAACCAGTTCCTTAGTTTGTAGTCCTGTATAAAGACTAGTTGATTCACGTATGTCTGGAGGATCTTAAAACCTGGATGCTTTGCGGTATTTTCTTTTTTGATACATGTATTTGTTAGATATATTTACAATAATCAGAAGGTGGCCTCAGAAAACGGTCAATTAATACTGAAGTAGACTGTGGGGACAGGCTGGAGGTCAGAGAGCAATGACGGGTGCAAGAGGGCGAGAGCTTCAAGACTCTACAGCCTTTGGTTTTTTGACCCAAGGGAAATGAAAGTGTGGAGACCAATTTGGTTTTATTTCCAGAGCACATCTGACTTGATCTCAAGCAATTCACTTAATGTCTTTTGGGGACAGGGAGGCATGTGTAGGTAGGTGTGAATAAGGCTTGAAAATTTGTCAGTACAGGTAACAGAATTAGCTTGAGCATCTACAAGATACTGAAGTCCAAAAGGAGATGTCTTTTAAGTGAGATGTCTCGTTTCATCCCCTTCCTTACCTGAGTCCAGAGGACAGCAGATTTACATGTGAAAATGGCATGAGTACACCTAAGACAGTACGCTCAGGGATTTGTATGTGACATCTGTGTATGGAGCAGAGGGGGAGGTCCAGTCTGGAGCTTTTCATTTGGAGCCTGTGATGGGAATTGCTGGTAGGGTTAGTCTGCCGATCTGCCTACCCTTCTGTCTGTCTAGAAGGGATGCTTTTTAGGAAGCAAAAGGAATCTGGACGCTGATTCTTTGCAGTAGGGATTCTTATAGATGATGGATTAATAGATAATGTTCTCAAAAAACCTGCCCTGGGTTACAGAAAAATATTTGATAGTTACATTTACTGCCATGATTATGCATTCCCTGTTGGGGTCTGAGTTTGGTGAAATCAAAATTTTTTTTGCAGGGACCAATTTTTATAGTTGCACAACTCCCTCTGGAGCAACATGAGGACGTGGGACCTGGCAATGAGGGAGGGAGACTCTCAGAAGTGCCAAGGAAGTGTTTGAGGTATAGGACGTAACCTGTAAAATCATGGCATCAGGATGCCGTGCCATTTGAGACAGTTCTCTAGAATTTTCGCTTTGATTAAAACTGATTATAATCTTTGATTATAAAGTGTTGTATAAGGTGTTCTTTATGAAACTTTCCAGGAATGAGGAGTTTTACATAGCATTTCTAATGAGATGGATTTTGAGCAAATGCACCATAGCTGAGTTGTTACAAGTTCATAATCTTTTTTTAATACTTAGAAATAGCAACTTCTGACTAATCTTTTTCCAGTTGTAAGACCGTAATGTACTCATTTGAAAGATTAGCTGATATTTTGTAAGGATACCTAAAGTAAAATGGGAATGAGCTTAAAGGACTGAAAGCCAGATTTTTTATATATCATATAGAAGATTGAATTGCAGCCTTTGGGGATCCTGTGTTCACACTCCTAGTCACAGCCAAGAGACAGTAAAAATTGTTAATGAACTGTGAAGATCCTATGACTTTCATATGTCTTAGCTGATTTGGTTATTGAACTGTACGTGGTTTTAAAGAGTTAATTTCTGCCTGAGACAACGGGCACACAGAAGAACATGGCAGTGGCCTTAGACAACCCTTCTGCTGGCATATAAGAGAAAAAGTAGGGAGCTAGCTAATTTTGAAGACAATTTTGATTCTC
>NW_009649306.1:1749573-1800588 GCF_000708025.1 Charadrius vociferus
CAGACTCAGAAGAGCCAGACAGGAGCCTCAGGGAGAACACTGAAGTTAGGGAAGATAAGATGTAACCTGGCTTTTGTGTCAGTGTTTTTTTTCAGTTGCTTTTTCCTATGGTTTCTAAAGAAGCTGTTCCGAGTTCCTGTATTTATCATCCAGCTGTGTCTCCAGAGATGTCCCTTGCAGATGTCAAACTCCTTAGGACCTACTGAAAAATGAGGCTGGTATACAGTGAAAAAAAACTAACTGGTGAACCCATGAGGTTTTTTTTGTGTTTAGGTGTGCAGGGTTGGAACTCTTCCTAATATCATGTTGTAATGAAACCTGGGTATATATCCCTGGTGTCTCTGAAAAGAAACCTGGGTATATGAGTAAAAAGAGAGCTAGGGTACAACCCAGCAGATCATTTGATCTTGATAAAAGAAGCCAAGGCTTCAGAGTATTGCAGTGTGCATTTATCCTGTGCATTAGGAGCAGTTTGGTCCTCTAGCTCAGTGGGCTCCAAAGTAGGGTGAACACACACAAGGGGATGCATGTGCAAGTCAACCCATTGGAGTGTGGAAAGAAAATATTTTTTGGACCATTAATAAATGAAATAATATTTAAAAAATAGTGTTTATTTCATCTTTGTCTCATCCTTTTCAATCTCTATTTTTGTATATGCTTTACAATATACATAACATTAGTACAGCAGTACATGAATTTAATTCATAAATAAAATTTATTTTGCTGAAAATGTTTTTTACTGGTAGGCGTGTATGATCAAAAAGGTTTAGAGACCACTGCTCTAGCTGATTTCTCAGGTGAAGAAATATTGAGCCCTTCTGCAGGTCAGGAGAAGGTAGAAGTCTGAGAGAGTTGCCTTAGGAAGATGCTCCCTGAAACATCAAGTGTACAGTCTCTGCTGTAGATCTGCCAAGGACATGTAAGTGATGTCTAAGGGTAGCATGTGACTGGGGAAAGATGGTGAACAGGGGCAATTTCCAACAGCATGGAATAATCTATCTTTGCATAATGTTTAAATACTTCTTAGTAAAAGGTAGTTAAACTCTCATTATAGTAATTTTTAAATTACCGTATTTAATCAGAAACAATGAATTACTGACTAAGGGGACCTAAATGCAATAATTCATCGTCTTAAGCAGGTAAGTTTCCTGATGGAAACTCAATTCCAAATTTAGAATAATGAAAACCAACAAACAATGATTTTTAGATATTTTGTTGCTGATGCTAAGTATTAATCAAAAGAATTATAAGCGAACAGGTCATGCTTTTTTTTTTTTCTTAAAATAACTTCCTGTGCAGGTGAAGTCCTCCCTTATGTATCAAGTAGGGCAGAAGCATGACCAGCTTCATGCAGTTGTATCAGTAGAAAAAAATAATGAAAAAAAAAAAAAGGGAAATTAAGTAAATGTCTAGCATTAATCAATTTTGCAGGGCATCTCTCTGAAGTTACTTTAAGAAACAGTATGAATGTCATGAAAGTTCTTACAAGTACTAATAATTTATTATTGGTTTAAGTACTTCAGGTTCTGAACACCTTCTGTGTTGTTCCTTGGCTAGCACTGGAAAATGTCCAATAAAAACTCTCCACACCCCCAGGTCTTACGATCTGCCTATAAAAAAAAAAAGGGGGGGGGAGGAGAGGGGGGAGAAAATCAGTGGAATATTCACTTCTCATCTTCCTCTTGGGTTTTAGTCTACATTGTTGATAAATTGAAATACTTACCGCTTATATGTTAAACACAGACTGACAGTAATACACCAAAGTCCACCACAATATATGTATATAAAGACAACCAGGATCAAAGCCTATAAACAGTCATTTCTAAACTCTCGCCCCAGTCGGCTCAGAGAGGAGATGCTATAGCCTGCAACGTGCCCTAGGTTTGGCAGAACTGGGTCTGTTGACCCGACAGAGCGAAAGCCAGGACCACACAGGAAGAAAGTCCTGAGGGCACAGTGTATAGAAATGGGTGCCTTCAGCTTCTGCCTTTCAGCTGCTTCCAGCTGACACAGAATCACTTGGAGAATTCAATTCTTTGGTTATTTAGGGCCAAAACAGTTTTGTATCAACTTCCATATCTTACTATTTGTATGTGCTATAGTACAAAATTCACGTTGTACTGGCCTCTTTTTACTTTGTAGACATATATATGAAGGTATGTGTGTAATATGCATGATACAGGCAAGTCCATGCATTTCTAGCTTTTGTTTCCAAAACACTTTGAGGCATGAGGCATTAGCTGTTTAATCTGCACAGGCATGGCATGAATAAGTAGAATAAGTTACTCGCTGCTGCTTTGTTTTTAAATTAAGTGAGCAGTCAAGTTAAAAGGGTTCTAGGAAATTAGCAGCATCTCTTACTCTGCTTGCTGTAAGAACAATGTCATTGTACTGAGGATGAGCGCAGTGATATACACATATAGTTATGCATTCCATTGTGTAACTTAAACAATTTTGGGAGAAGTAAAGAAGCCTGTGTGCACAGCACAGTAGTAAAACTGCCGCTAGCAATATTTGATGGACTCAAACTGCAAAGCACTTCCAGCAGTGTCTATCTGCTGTTAGCACTGCTGCGCCTTAGCGCGTGCCACGCAGTTCTCCTTTGGAGATTTGAGTCAATGATGCTTCTCCCAGACCTCTCACATGGTGAATCCCTTCCTGCCCCTTCTTACACTGCCAGTCCTTTGGTGACATGGCCCTTTCACTGGCTTTCCCTGCTGTTCCAACACAGAGGGAGAATGCACACAACCCTGTAGTCCTCTGCTGGTTGGGCAACAGCAGACAGTGTCCAGTTAATAAAATCAAATAACTGCAATTAAATCATAAGAATTATTTTTCCTCAAAAGCCCATATTGAACTTGTCTTCCGTACCTAAGACTAACAAAACTCTAATCCAAAAATAATCCACATAATATGTGATGGAGAGTTAAGTAGAAAATGCATACAGCAGTTGGGGCTTGGAAATGGGATGGTTAACTGTGCTGACATTTCCACGGTATTTCCAACAGGATCTTTAGGTGATCTCCACTGTCTTAGAAATTGCGAAATTTTAACTGTAATGAATTTCAGAATTTGTTTCCTTCTATTTGTTGGCTTTTTGAGATCAAAGAGAACAATTACTTCAAGATTTTTCCTAAGCATATGGCTCAGAATTGTATTAGTTTTTAAAGATGTATTATTTTTATGTAATCTCATTATACCAGCCTTAGGGAAAATACCAATTATTGTGTGATTTGCATGAGTTGGCAACACTGAAACAGTAGCGTGGTATGGTGCGGTGTATCACATGCTAATATCACAGCACTGAGGTGACTAATCTGCTGTGTTAATTCTCTGTTCTGTGGGGGACAGCTTGAGAAACCCCTTCCTCGACAATGATAATCTCACTGCTGACCCTTTAAGTATCTTAAATTTTCTTAAAAGCTTACGGAGAATAATGTGACACTATTGTCTGTTCTCTATTGTGGATCTAATGAGAAGTGATGAAAAGAACAGATACACAGCAGATAAAAGAAAACCCAGAGGTTAATGCTTCTTTTGGATTACTTCATATTTTACACATTACCACTCTTCACGGAAGTCTTTTGAGCAATCTTTTAAAGGTGACATTCATACCTTTCGAAATTGGCACGACAACGTATCTTTCTTTATCAGTTCTGTTAAAACTCATGAGTAATGAGTTAAAACTCCTTTTGTATGTTAATTTAGTGTTTCATTTGGCAAGTTGAAGGTTTTTATGATTTTAGAATATGCTGTGATTTATTTTATTTATGGATTTATTGTCCAAGATTTAGACTGAATAAAACAGTGGCATGCAAGAGACTAAATTCTGAGGCATTTACCCTCTTATAAATTCATGGTAACTTCACTGATTTTAGTTAATAATACGGCAGGTTTACACTGAGATCATCTCCACATTCAGAAAGCTTTCCTGATTAAAGCTAAACTGAGAGGGCAAATTATCATTTGTTTAATTAATAGTCTGTAGTTCAGAAGATTGTAATTCAGGATGAGGTCTCAAAAAAGACTCATCTTTGAGCTGGGTTCCCAGTCCACTCAGCGAAAACATTAATGTCAGGGCCTTTGGAAAACCCTGTTGGGTTTGTGTTAGTATTAAAGCTCTTTCAAGAAAAGCTTCCAATGCCTGGGTGTTTTCAAGGCAGTGTAAAGGCACGTGGCACATTCAGAGGGTAGGTATAATGCAAAATTGTACCTTGTAATCATGAGGGTATTGATCCTGAAACAATAAAATTTGCCTATATTGTCATTTTTTAGACATGCTACTGTTGCCATATTTACGATTTCATTTCAATACTTAGTTCACAGAAGTATTCAGGGGTCCTGTCAAGATACAGGAAAGAGAAGACTAATAACTGTCTTCCAAATGGCTATTTTAAGACAAAAAGTATTCATGTGTTCTCAGTGGCCGAGAGCACCAAGAAATCTTTAAACTGGGATGAATATTGTGAAAGACATCCTGTGCAGAAGGAGGAGGGAGTGGCTGAGTGGGTAAGACTGCCGTGTCCAAGAAGCAGTGCATCTCATTCGTGGCGGTGTTATTTTGTGGTAAGGAAGGGGACAGGAGATAGAACAAGTTGGGTGGACATTTGTTGAGGTTTGAGTTGAGTTTGATCTTCTTGGAAGATCCTCACAGTTCTACTGTGAAATAATCACAGTATTCTGGTAAGAAGGACGAGGAAAACATATTTCGGGCAGTTACTACAAGAAAATATTTATGAAATAATAATGTGTGTACTCCTGCAGTCCCTTTTCAGCTGAAGAAACAGCGATGCTGAATGCATTTAATTTGGAATTAGAATACTAATTATTAAAAAAAGAAGCCTTCTGAATATTGGGATAATGACAGTTCTAGGGGTATATTAATGAATCTGTATGAAGGAAGATGGGGCTGGAAAATGGCTAATCAAAGCACAAGCTATTTTAAAGTGATTCCAATTTTATCTCATGACCTTCACAAAAAATATGCAATATCTGTATCAGTAAATACTCTGCTTTTTTTTTTTTTTTTTTGCTTGCTTAGCGCTTCTAAAAATATTTCTTCTTTATACTCAGGAAATAGAGAATACATAACACTTTGGACTAAATAGGGGTGAAAATACATTTCTTACCATTACGTGTATTTGCAGAGCTCTGTCTGTGGTTGAAACCAGCCAATTGTTTTCAAGAAGGGTAGATTTGGGGTAACTTTAAAAATCCATAGAATGGTTTGGGTTGGAAGGAACTTTTAAAGATCATCTAGTTCCAACACTCCTGCCATGGTCAGGGACGTCTTCCAGTAGATCAGGTTGCTCAAAAGTCCCATCCAACCTGTTCATTTACTGTTCAGAGGTGATAAAATGAGAGGGGAAAAAAGCCCTACATAATGTGTGTTAGAATAATTTCTGAACATCCCAAATAAACACTTAAAAAATATTAGAAAATTAGTCTTATTTTAGGAGTTTACGAAGCCCAGAATCAGCATCATCTCCTAATTGGTGTGATACTGTATAACGTCCCTTCTTGTTCTCAGTGTTGTCTCGGGATGGAATAGCAGTGTGTTTAAGAGGTAAGCTGTACTGGATCCAGTATAGGATGTAATGGTAGTAAAATAAAACTAACAATGGTTTGACAGCTTTTGCATTCTTCTCTTGTATTCTCATTTGTTTCTGTTAGTCACGCGAATGCTCTGCTTGCTGATTCTAACTGTGGCACTTCATGAATCCAAAGAGAAGTAGTGATCTTCTGGAGCCATGGAGACCCTTTACCTGTACTGAGAACCATAGTTGGAGACTGTGAGGTTGGATTATGCACATAGTTCAAGGTTTTGCTGTCTTTATGTGATGCAAGACAGGAATTTAAAGTAATAAGAGTTCACCATCACAGATAGATGTTGGCAACATTAAGGCTTGCATTGCCACCTCCTCATAGATTCACAAAAATGTACCCCATGCAAGTTTTGTATTCTGCTTAATGTAACATTTAGTCTCAGATGAAATGATAGAGCTCTCTGTGTAGAACTTCCTAGCTCATGGGCATTTGTTCTGTGTATCACTGAATTCCATCAGCTCCTAATCAATGCAGTAGAAAGTTAAAGTACTTAGCACTTTACAGAGATTCTCAGTTCCTAATGGAATATTGGGTCTTGTGGTGCTTTTGTGTTGATGGCTTTTTGTGTTTCTGTTGGGTATTGTTTTGTTTATTTGTGGGTTTGGTTTGGTGGTGTTTTTTTTGTGTGGTGGTTTTTTTTTTTTTGTTTTGTTTTGTTTTTAATATGGGAAACCCTGTTTCTTTTTAGTTCTGCTTTGATTTTTGAAAGGGGTCTTGCTCTTGCTTTGACTATTTGGGTTTGACTCCATCGAATTTCTGATACTGTTGGCATTCCATGGACAGCCCCAGAGTCAATCGCGCAGCACAAGTAACAGTCAGGAGGTCCTTGGCTGCTCTGAGAGGGGAAAGAGGGAATACAACAACAGGGAGATCAAATAATCCCAGTTTGCTTTTTTCTGTCATTGAAAGTCAGTTAACAGCTACAAAAGGGAAAAAAGATCTGTTGGATTAGGGTGCCTTATATATATTATCCTCCATTCTGTTGTGTGGTTATTTTTTAACAAACTGTGTTAGCAAACACGTCTCGAAAGGATTTTGATTTGAAATGCTGTTTTGGTAAAAGCTGGAACATTTTCTCAGCCTGTTTGTTTGAAAAAAAAATAATCCTAGGGATTTTTTATGAAATCCAGTATGAAATTCTTGTTGAAGAGCAAGAAAGTCTAGTAGCAGTAATAGCACAGTGATCAAGATTCACTTTGTAGATCTGTGTTCAGCAGTCTGGCTTGAGCTAGACACAGAAAGGGTTTATATAAGTTTCCTCAATCAAAGAGATAACTGAGCAGAGTAGAGCCATGAATCTGGGTCTTCTTTATAGTTGTACCATAGAATAAGTCTCTCTCACTCCTTTTTTTTTTTTTTCCCTATTGGAGCTCTCCTGCTTCACATAGATAAATGCTCATAATGCTGGGAAAAGCAACACTGACTCTAGAAGTGGTGGGAAGATCCTATGTGCTTATTTTTGGCCCACTGAAATGTTCTTTCAGTAGTATGAAATCAAATTGTTCCAACAAGAGTGACAAGGAGAGGTTTATTTGGTATCGAATCAAGCTGCAGGGAGATCCCTTGGCACTTAGCTATCCTGCGTGCCTTCTCCCTCTTCCTACCTCCCCTTGCCCAGCTTTTGCTTAGCAAGTTTTTATTATGTATAGGTGCAGAATAGATATAATTTACGAAGCCTTGCATTTTTAAGGACTTTTGTTTACCACCTAGTACTAGATTTTAAGACGACAATGAAAATATGCATGTGTTCTGGTGTATTTTCATGGAATGACAATAAAAATAGTACTAAGCTTATTTCAGGGTTCATCCATTTAATGTCTAAGCTGGTTTTGCTAAGGCTCACTTCTAAGACACTTACATTTGGTAATTAATTCTAATATAGTTCTTTATATTTTTATAACACCTGCTGCCTCTAAAGTCTATCTAATTCACAGAAAGTAACAATTTTAGCCTTAGCCCTTTGAGGTAAGTAATAACAAATATTTTCTTGTATAGCTTCCTTTTTATTTTGTTACTGGAAGGCTGGTAGAAAAGTGTCTGTCCTCAAAGTCTTCATTCTCTGATTTCACAGTGGTTCAGTTCCAATGATTTGTTTCTTCCAGGCACAACACAGCAGGGTCTTGGACTTTAGGGTCATAAACTGGAATAAAATTCAAGATCTTTTTTTACCAGAAACCACAGGCATTTATCACTTGCAATCAAATAGAATTTCCATTAGCATGTAATAAAAGTTTTCTTTTGGACTGAATACTAGAGGGCAGTATAGCTGAAGGAAACTCTGAAATTTTCTTAACATGGGAATCAAAATGCGCGGTAGCCTATTCCCACGACAGGGCAGAATAAACAGCAACCCATAGCAGATCTGCATACTGGGCCTTATCGAAGAGCCAAGGAGAGCAGAGCTTTTACCCTACCTGATTAGCTTGCACACCTGCTGGTCGCTCTCCTGGCAGCGTTACACCCCCTAGGTCTTGACTTTCCCACAGAGATGTTGTTGCTGCCCTGGGAAAGCTGGGCAGAAAGTCATCTTGGTTCACATGCTGTTGCTACTTGCGGTCACCCATCTCAAGCGTCCCCAGCCAAGGTCCCTGAGCACCACCCAGCATCTGTCTCCTTGAAGCAATCTGATCTCTAGGATCTTCCCCGACTTCCAGGATCTCTCCTCCAACTAAGGTCTTCACCTTCTCCTTTCCAGGCTCCCTTCTTTCTGAGACCACATCCTCCGCTCAGCAGCCCTTCTTTCTGGCAGCAGTGGTTTTCTCCAGAACCCAAACCCTCGGTTTCCCAGTCTAAATAGTCTCTGTGCAGAAGCACAACACGTGATCAGCCTCCTAATTGGTGATGCTGTCTCATGTCTCCTTATTAACAGGAGCATTCGGGACATGCCACTTTGATTTAGCTCAGGTGTTACTGAAATTTTCTCCTAGATTGTACCAGTTGCAGCTAGTGAGTAGCAGGCTTCTGCTTGAGGACTCTGAAGTTCAGTTTTGGACATTCAGTCATCCCCCCGCCCCCTGCCATACACACACAATTATCAGCTGCCTGTTGACATTCATAGGTCAAGCTGTTTTTTAACCTACGACACCCATTTGCATTGGGTAAACCAGGGGAAGTCTGGTATTGCAGGCATCAGGATCCCCCTTGCTATTTCCCCCCTAACTATTCTAGCTGTAATATTCTTAAACCAAATTGAATTTTGTATGTGTGGAGACTGTTTGCACCAGGACGACTTCTCTGTAAATGATCTGTGGTCTCCTCTCTTTCTTTTCTGTCCTTATCTCAGCCCTTTAGAGATTATGACAGAATTTGAGTTTTTCGTATTCTCCTGGGCGTGTTCCCAAACCAGCCTTCACATCCAGTGCTTCTCTCCGCTCTGCACACTTTTTTTTTTTTAAATCTCAGCATTTAGCTGTGTTAAACTACCTTTTCTGGTCTGAGAAATGATTGATGCTCTTGGGTGAATTTTAATTGCACTGTACAAGGATGGGATCATGTGATTCCCATTAACATTTATGGGAGTCTTATAATTAAATCCCTGTGCACCACAATGAAAATTTACCCTTCTGTCTCCTTCCCTTTGTTGGGCAGTTGTATGCTGTGTAGTTGGAGTAGTTATAACTACTAAAAAAAAAAAAGCAGAAATACCACCCTCTTGGTCTTTCTTACCCTACCCCCCCCCGCCCCCCAGTTGTCCCTTTTTAAGGGGGGGAATTCTTGGGAAAGTCTCCCTTGTCAGCACTAAATAAATATGACAGAGTCAGGATGTGAGTTATGAGTGTAGAAGGTTGTTTCTTGCAGTTATCTGATGCTGTCATACTTCCAAGACTTGTAAAACTTGGATATTCTCCCAGCAGCTGCCACGTAGCGCCACAGATGACAGATTAAACTTAATTTAGCGGCCCTACATAATGGAAGGAGGTCAAGATTTTCACTTTATTTTGGTTGCTGGTTTGAAGCCACCCAGGTTGACAGTAGCCAGAATCATTACGATATGACGGATTTGCAATTGCTTATGAAACAAAACCAATATTCTTAATAGAGTTCCAAGTGGACAGGTGTCCACATGGCAATTAGCAGTGAAGGAATTATTAGTGCTGTTGCAAAGAAGCCAGAGATGAAAAAAAAGCATTTGGGATAGACAGACCCCTGACCCAAGGTCGTGATTGCTCGTGGTCAATGGTGAAAGCAAAATTCTGGTATTGTATAGGAAGTTTTAGTGTCATTGCATATGCTACCCTGATATTATGGCTAAATTAGATTCTTTCGGTGGTGCAATTACAGGCTTTCAGAGACAGTCACCTCTTTATTTATATAATGCAAAGAGAGTGGGTAAGTAGCATTTATTTCCTTCTCGTTATAAAAATCAAACTGTTCGCAATGTGATTCCTCCACTTCTTATTAGCTAATTGCACACCATACTGTGGCAAAAGGAACAGTTTTGTCCGCTGCGAGAGGAATATTCCTATTTCTCATCTACATAAACTATAACTTGTCTTCTGGTTCCGATAAGCAATGTCTTAGCAGTCATCTGCTATTAAATGCTGAGTCACTTGATTGCTGTTTCTGCGGTATTTTGCTGACTCCAGCGATGCTTCAGCTCTTTCCTTCCTGGTCAAAACAAAGACCCGAATCAGAAGTGGCAGCAGCAAGTTAAATACTGTGAATGCATTTTTAATTTAGAAAAGCCCTCACTAAGAACAAGATTTTACATGTTCTTAAGTCAAAACAAGCTTCAGGAAATTCGGATGCATCTTTTATTTCCACCCGATTGCTCAGGTCTTTTCATATCTTTTCATATATATATGTGTGTGCATATGTTTGTGCTTACACATATGCATTCATACATACGGTTGTATATATAATTAGTTTAATCTTTTTTATCTCAGTGTTGACTACAGTGGTTGTTGTATAAATTAGGGTCCACAGTAAAAATTCTGTGCCTACTATACAAAAAATAATCTCTAGGACTGAATTCCAAAAGTGCACCTACAATTGATTTGCTTAGGCAGAACCAACATAAGGCAAGCTGGATCTTGGTCTCTTGAAAATGCACTTCACAATTTTTAAAGGTTGTAGAGATTTGCCTTTGTTTTGCCAATTAAGACTGGAAGTTTGGTTTATGTAAACTGCATACAGATTGCATACCTTGATATGACAGTGGAAAAATCTATATGGACAGAATGTTCTAAACTTATTACTTTTTTTATGACTCTGACTTAGCATTTTGAACCAGTGCAGTGTAGAAACTAGGCTGATGCTGAAAAAGCTTTCCTAGAGTATGATAAAACCAAAATGTAAACCCCTGAGTGAATACTTAAAAGAAAGCAAGCAGATCTGCTTGCTGATTCCACATAGATTAATGTAAAAGTTGACATAAATAATTTTTATGGTTTACATTATTTCATGCAATGACTTTCAAATTCCAACAAAAATATTTATTGTCCTGATATGTCCGGTTTTCCCTGTGTGTTATCTAGCTGTTGTTAGTTCCTGTAATGAACAGGTGTGTATTAAAAGTCCTCCTTCAACTGCACAGGAATTTCATTATCTGTTTTTAGTTTCTGTTGATTTTCTGTGTTAAATTTTAATTAATTTTTAAGACTATGGGTTTTCTATTTTAAACAATGCCAATGAACAGTATTTGCTCAAGATTTTGACTAACTAGTAGGAATCATACTTCAAATAAGTTATTAAAATATTCTGGTTCTTCAGTAGAGGGCTAGTAGATAGTACAGCAATTACTGTGATTTCATGCAAAAAGCAAGTCTTGCCCTATGGTCCTCTGATGAGTTTTATAATGATTTGGCTGCTTTTTGGTCCATAATTCAGTGAGCTCTGCAAACATTTACCCATCTGAGTTCAACTCTAAATAAATGAGCCTTTACCAGCTCAACAGTGGTCAGTGACTTTTACTTGGTGCTGTCTTTCGACAGTGGATTCACACATACAAATCTTAAATTTTGGTCTTCAGTAAGTAAATAATACTTCCAATTTTTTTTCTTTTGAATCAGTCTCCCATTATATCAAGTGTATGTATTGTGTAAACTTTCTTAATGTGTATTGACTTGTCTAATATTTCAGCTTGAGCTTTTACTGAAAGTAGGAACATCTGTCAGTTAATGAGTTCAATGCACTTAATAATCCAGTTGGTCACAGAAGAATAAATATGCTAATCATTAGTCATTTTATTTGAAACTTCCTCTTTAGCCAGTCTTCATTTTCTGCTTTTAATAAACCATAGTTTATTGAACTAGGGTCTAGTGAGTTAATGGTCATTAACATAAAAAGCAGTATTTGCTTTTATTTTGCAAGTATTGCTGTAAAATATTTTGATTAAGTTTCTGGCTGGAGAAGGCTTTTTCTGTGAGAAGCATTGAATTTTCACCCTTTAGGATTCCCTTTGCAGCGTGCTGGAAACTAATACTCTTCTTTTCTTGTAATGGACCAAAATGTGTGTGCTATTAACATAGTGAGCTCAAAAAAGTACTTGTAGTTATGTCTTCCATTAACACCTTCACTGCACACAGGTCAGACGTGATTATATTCCTGCTAACGGAGGAAGACGCTTTTTTGATAATATCTTCACACTTACATAGTTATCTTTTTTCCATGTAATAAGGCATTGCGTAGTGTGACCTGGGTTCCCAGAGTCTGTCTGCTGACGGGAATCTGTTCCTATTTGCGGTGTGAGGAGATGGATGAGATGAAAAATGCCCGGTGCCTCTGAGGGTATGTTCTATAAACACATGGGCTTTTTAGAGCACATAGACAAGATAAATACTTTTTGCTGATTCACTTCTTTGTGAGGATGTCTTCTACAGTAATGCTGCCTTTGTTTTTCCTTGAAAAAAGGATGTAAGAATAAGCATAAGCATAAAATGTGATAAAGATGAATTAATGGACTTGCTACTTGCGATGCTGCCAGGACTCATCTGTTTATGTTACTGAAATAAATTTATGTTACTACAGTTTGTGCTAGCATGGAAGGAATGATTAAACTACAAGGGAGTGTATTGAATTCTGTTCTAGCTGAGGTAGCATGAGCAGCTTTGTTAACTACAGATACACGTAGCTACTCTGCATTGCAGTATTGAGGTGTTTGAGCTAAATTTACTAGCTTGGATACACAAAAAAAAAAAAAGAACGAAAAAACCCACCAAAAATGTCCACACCTGCATGACGAAAGACAATTTATGCTGCTTCTTGGATATGCTGCTTCACAGCAGGGTGAATTTAGCCATGCTGAGCTCTGTGCCAACACCCCTAATTAGCTTAGTACTCGAGCCACTTCGTTCACAGCTGGCCTGGGCATCTTAAGACTATCCTGCAGACTGCAGTGTAATCTTCAGATAAACCAGGGATTATGTGGGAAACAGAAAACACCAAATTCAACTTTTCAAACCCAGGCTAACGTATGAGGGCCAGCACTTTTCCCATGTCAGCTTCCACAGAAGTAATTTGGAGGCACGTCATGTAACTCAGTGCAGTTGTCTTTCCTGATTAAAAAATTAAAAAGTTACGATAATCTATATCTTTAACAAAACAAGTGACGGTTACAAGGACTGAGATGTTCAATATATTGTATGGCAGTACATTGGTTATTTAGATCAAAGAGGAAGGGAAAAATGAATATTGTGTGTACCAGAAGAGAAGGTGCTTTATTTAATGCTCTGATAACACATGATAGAGTCATCTGCTGAGCCCCCAAAGTGCCAGTTAGTTCACTTTCAATTTGGCCACGGGGAGAAGAGGAACATCCAAACAGGCCTGGCAAATGCTCTTAATGTTGATTCTGTGCTAGATACTTAGCAATGCTCTAGAAATGCTCAAAATTAGTGTTTTTAAAAGAAAGATATATTTATCATTTGCTTTGTCCGATGGAGATTTAGGAATGCACCAGATCTTACTTCCTTCGCTGGACTTTTTGCCTGACTTGTTAAAACCAAACACCCCTCCAGTCCCCAAAAAGCAAAAAATACTCCCACAGTGGCCCCAGACCCTGAGTTTCCTCTCTTCTTTCACATGGCAGATCGTAGTTGGATTCCTAATATTAGAAATTCATTCAGCTGGTGCAAAGCCAGTCAAGGTGGCTTCCTTAGGATCTGTGCTGAACTCCTGTCAGAAGAAATGTGTGTCGTGTGTGAGGGAGAACTGAAAACAAATGTTTTGTTGGAGCATGGCTGGGAGGAGAGACAGGCTGCTGCTTTGAGCGCTTACAGAGATCTGTAAGAGCAAAGAGTAGAATACTTCAGGTTAACCTATGTCAGGGTTTCGTCCATGTTATATGCTAGAACATATAACATGTAAAACTTATGACAAAGTAAAACTTACCGCTGAAAAGGAGGTGATAAAAGCAACTATGCCCTTTAAATGGTTTTATTTGTCATTTACTGCTAGATAACCACTTAAGCTCTCTGACTTGATGAAGATAGTAGATAAGAAGTGGTTGGGGTCAACATAGCTTCAAGGAAACTTTAAGACAGGCGCTCTCTTTGTGTTTACATACACTAAATTTAACCATAACAAAGCTATCATGTACAACTTTGGCTTATATTAAACTGTTTAAGCAGTTCAAGAAACATGGATTGGTTTCCTAACATGTGATGTATCTCTCTTAAATATGACAGAAACCTGAGTAAAAACCATTTCACTCCTGCACTGAAAAAAATAAAGGTGTTCTGGGGCTTTGTGTAACTGTCTCCTAACTCTGCTGCTGCTTTCTGCCAGTGGAGTAGGCCAGCCATATCTTTTGTGACTTTTATTAGCACAAATGAAGTTAACTGGAAGGTTTGATTTCTGTAAAGCAGTGTGTGCATATTTAGTAACACAAATGATTTAAAGCTATTGTTAAATCCCCTGAAGCATGCAAATTTCTGTTAAGCTTGATTAGTATTTGTTAGTCCCATATGTTCAAAATCTTTCAATTTTAGACAGTCTGTTCAGTAAGGAATTAATTTCCAATTTAATCTTTCTATCTACAGTGTGTCCTTTTACAGGTGCAGTCCTACAACAAGATATTATCAGCAATCGTTAGAGACAGTAAATTGTACTATGCATATTAAAATACAGACTCATTTTCAAGATTATGTGCCACAAAGATAATGGTCTTCAACAAAAAGTAGCTCTGCACCATCTATACATATAGTTTAAGTAATATTCCTGTGCTTTCATAAATTCCATCTGAAGGACTTAATTGTCATTTAAGAACTCTCAGTGTCTATGGGCAGCAATTGGTCTCTCTTAGCAAAGAGTTTTTCTTAAAGCTCGTTCTGTGAGATGTAAAACTTAGAAGACTTTTGCTTTGAATTTTCGCCCTTGCAGTTGCAGACAATATCTCAGAAACAAACTTTAAAGGAGTATAGAAGAAACCAGAAAATTAAAGCCATTTATGTAAATTTCATCTGTGTGCATACAGACCTGGGTTCACTATTGCTGAGCGTCTGCAGTTAGCCAAGTCTGTTGGCAAAATTAGCGGTAATTTAAAGAACTCAGGTCCTGATGAACAAGGGGCTTTGCGTCTCCGCTTCTCCCTGTGTAGAATCCAGGTTGTACATTGCTGGAGAACACAGCTAATCTAGTATCCGGTCCTGTAGTGATTTACAATAAATACATCGTTGAGGAATTTGGGCATTAGCATCTGCTAAAGAGCTAACTGCGATTAGCAGCTTTGGAAAGAAGCTTCATACCGTAAGGTATGAAGAGTTAAAGTTAAGCCCTTTTTTTTTTATTATTATTATTAGCCTGTCCATTGATAGTAAGAGTTTGTATCAGTTCATTCTGTGCAATAGGATTATTGATCCACATTGAGAACAGACCTAGGTTTTTTTTGGCTATAAGCTTAATAAAATAACAGATTATTAATTACGGGATACAATTCTGTTGTTTGCATTTTTGCTGTAATTAATAACATTGGGTAAACTTTTCTGTGTGTTGGACCAATACATCTTTAAATATTTTTTTTAACAGAAATTTTCTTATTCAGTCCACAGCTGCAAAATGATTTAACTGAAAGGTCAGAACAGCAACTGCCAGATTTGCATGAACTTATAAATGTCAGAGGTAGGTCCAGTCTGGGTTGCTATTTGAATTTATTTTATATGGGATTTTTGGTGTTAAATATCTGCATTTTTCACACAGAAGGGGTCTTGGGTTGATTGGTTTCCTTGGTAACAGCTCTTTGCTCTGATTGCATAAGCACACTGGAGTGGTGCAGAACAGATTACTACAGAAACACACTGGAATTAGTCTGATATAAAGGGATGTTGTTTGAGCTGTTACTGGCTTCTTAATTCCATTATCCTTTATGTTATTCCCATTAATACTGCACTCTAGTGAAATAACAAGTAGCTTACTTAAGACTAGTCAAATTTCCTTCAACGAGTTAGCTGTTGGCTTCTGAAATAAAATCTTTAAATGAAGGAAAGTAACCCAACGAAACTCTGAATAAAATGTACTGTCATGATTGGTGCAGAAGAACACTTAATTCTCGGCGAGTTAGCTTGTAGGATAAAAATGTTTATACAACCTAAATTTAGTATTGATGGATTGTCTCAGTCATCCTTTCTTCTTAGTCCATGGAAGAGTTCCCTTGGGTATTTTTACCAAATTCTCTATGTCAGTCTGATAATCTTCAGAATATGTGTATTTTAATAGGAATTACATTATTTTGGAGATTATGATTAAATGTAAAATAGCAGAGTTATTTCAATCAAATGAGATATAAACAGAGCAGTGGAATTTTTGAAATGGGTACATCTGAAACTAAAGGACACTAGTTGCAAAAATGAGAAGAAATTGCATGCATGTGTTGCCAACTGCCCCGTGCCAGGTTGCTGCCCCGTTGCACTGGAGGCTTTTAAAATTTTCTGGAGTCTTGGGAAGCTCCTCAGGCACAGGCCCCAGCATCACCCCCCTGTGCTGAAACCAGAGCATCTGTGATCAGTCCTGGGATCTCTGGCTGTGGAAATCTGTAAGGCAGTGCCTGCACTGCCATGCTAGCGAACGCAAGAAGAGCCAGTCTGTGGAGTGAAACGTTGCTGAAGTCCTCATGTCCACGCTGCCACCATTTCCCTTGTTTCTTTTTGGACTATCTCCCTAACAATTCAAGTGGATTCGGCACACTCTGTGGCACCGTTTTGGGGTTTTTTACGTCTAAAAGAAATCTGTTTGCATGCCCTGAGACCTCTTCATGGTCAACAGATAAATGTGTGTCCTTACAGTAAACAGGAACAGCTGGGAGGTTCGCTTGAGAAACACGTTCCTGGTCAAAGCCAAAACCCCTAAGGAAGGACACCCTAAACATCTCCCAGAGCCCCAGCCATGTCGTCATTTTTGTGTTCATAGATCAGCTGGTCAAAGGACATCTGAAAGCTGAACTGACCAGAAAAAACCTTCGGATGGGGAGAATGGGAATCCTCTCTGACTAATAAAAGGAGTGTATGCATTTGAGCAAAGCAGCAGATCCTTACATGTTTGTCTTAACTTATTTTCTTCACCTCTTTTTAAGTGTGATTAGTATTAGTGAGAGTCATACCTGGGACCTGGGAGTGGTCCCCTTGCTATTCCCTTTGGAGTTATAGGACTCTCTCTTATTCCTCTGTGTAGCCAATTTACTTCATCTGTGGTCTGATAATTACAGTAGAGGCTTGTGTAAAGGCAGCAGAGCTGTTTTCTTTTCTTTTTCTTGTGACATTGAGAATCTGAGTTCCTTTCAAGTCATTTGTGCTTTGAGGCCTCTGAAAACCAGTAATATGTCTGGTCTTTGTTTTGCTTTTGAGGAAATTCCACTCCTCCTAGCCTGTTTCCCTCAGAGAATCTCCCCAAGGGGGATTTTCTGAGGTATCTCATTATTCTGAGGTATTTCCACTTAAATAGGTCTTCCTAGCAAGGGACTTTCCCTTGTTCTTGGCTAGGGAGAGACGCGATATAACCTTGGTCAGTTCTAGCTGCCCAGAAGTGTTCAGTGAAACAGCAATTTCATTAACACACACACAGGATCTGCAAGCAATGCGCAGGCAGCCATACCACACCTGTCACCTACGTGATCCTGAAAATTAGTAAGGTTAAATGTTACTTGGAGTCAACTTCAGAGATTCAGACAGAATATTATCGATATATAGGATAATGACAGCATATGTAATAGCACATGCTAGAAGCTCTCTCAGCACTTGAGTTTATTCAGAAAGTTTATTTACAACTTTAAGCAGTTCTCCTGAACCACGTCCTTGTTGCAGGTGTTGGAACAAGGTGGTTGTTACTCTGGCTGAGTTTTGTGACCTGGTTTATGGAATAGCCCATAAACAGCTGTACTGGCACAACAGCAGATGACAAACTGTAGCATAAGGGCAAGAAATGAGCTGTGGGTAGAAAGGACACCTTAAAATGCTTTCATGCTGAGAAAGGAAATGTGGAAAAGCCTATGTTGAAAAGAGATGTTGATTTCTATATAAGAACAATATGTAGAAGCAAGGCAAGGGACTAAGACTCTGGCTGTCTATACATATATATAAAAAAGACAGCGCTCCAAAATTTTTCAAGGATTATCAATAACGGTCTTGCTTTCTTAAGACTTTAAAAAACTTCTGTTGTGCAATGACACTAAAAACCTAAGAACATTACAGTATATTGTGAATATTTTGAAGGCATATAATACACTGTTTAAAATAAACAAAGTAGTGAATATTAAAAACAAATTAATGTTCAAATCCTTTTCCACACACTTTATACAGCATTTTTAATGCTTTATAAGCTAATTAGAGAGTATCACAAAAGTAAACTCTATTAAAAATGAGTTATTTTACTTGAAAATGACTAAAAATTACAGGGCTCCTGCTTTAACTGCTCAAGACAATTTGATTTACATGGGATTTTGTTAGGAAAGGCTAGTGCAATTATATATTGTCATTCCAGCTCAGGTTGTGTGGTATTCAGGAGTTATTTATTTTTCCAGAGATGCTTTCTCTTTGGGAAAGTGTAGACTTCAGACTGCGAAGTCTTTACTCAAAGCTGAGTACTGGTTCTCCCCTCTGCCTCAGTGCACAGCCAATTTTGTTGATTTAGCCTGAACTTCGTTGAGCAGAGACTCTTCCACTGCGTATTCATACAGGGACCATCTCGAGAGAGCCTTGGTATTTGGTTGGTATTTCTTGGCAATGATGAGACACACATAAATGACATTGTACTGGACATGAGGAAAGGTGGGAAAAGTTGACCTTGAAAAGTACTCATAAATGACAACCTGTATTCAGAATTCACAAATCACAGAATCACAGAATTTCCTAGATTGGAAAAGACCTGTAAGATCATCTAATCCAATCATTAACCTAACACTGACAAGCCTACCACTAAACCATGTCCCTGAGCGCTATATCTACATGACCCTGAAATACCTCCAGGGATGGGGACTCCACCACTGCCCTGGGTAATGTGTTCCAATGCCTGATGACCCTTTCAGTAAAGAAATTCTTCCTACTATCCAGTAAACTTCCCTTGGTGCAACTTGAAGCCATTTCCTCTTGTCCTATCACCAGTTACTTGACAGAACAGGTCGACTCTTACCTCTCTGCAACCTCCTTTCAGATAGTTGTAGAGAGCAAATGTCCAGCTTACAAATATTATTGTTTATTATTGTTAAAGGAGAAGCTGCTGCCTGAGTAGTCACACATTGTTCAAGCAGTTGCACACACACCACCAGAGTCTTTAACTGCTGGGACCAGGGTCTCTTTGCAGTGGGCAACCCCAGTGAGCTGATGGGTGCCCCTTTCCACTCCTCACACACACACACATTTACTCTCAGTCATGCTCCCTCCTTCTTCAGGCTCGTCCCTAGGTTTTCTGCAGCAGTCTCAGGTGATGGATTTTATAAAAATAGGTCATTTAATTGAAAAGTATAGCATCAGGGTCAGCCCGGGCTGGGTGCCTCCAGAGGGGGACCTCAAACAAAGAAATCCCTGGGCAATTATACCCTTGTGGTCTATACATCCACCCCTCATGCGCTCTTCATGCATCTTTTAGTCTGTCGTGGTTTAGGCCAAATCGGCTACTGGGGGCATGGGGGACCCCAGATGGGACTGACAGATGCTCCCCTCTACCCCTCTTCAAAGAGAGAGGCAGAGGAGAAGAAAGAGACTTACTAGTTTAGAAGGAACAAAGCTACTTCAATGAAATACTAATAATAAAATAAAAAAGAAATAATGAAATATACATAAAACGTTATCAAGCTCCCAAGATGACAATCACGACACCGGCTGGCACTGGGGCAGTCCCAGGCTGGACTCAGTGACAGATGGGAACTGGATTCCAGATCTGCATTCAGGATCGGGATCGCAGGCAGACGAACAGAGTCCTCCTCAGACGTCGGCCATTGAAGGGAGAGCGCTAACCTTTCGATCACTCAGCCTTTATACTGAGCATGAGGCAGATGGGATGGAATACCCTGTTGGTCAGTTTTGGGTCACCTGTCCTGTCCGCTCCTCCCTGCAGGTGGGACCCCACTATGCTTTTCTGCTTCCGACCCTCCAACGGGGCAAATCACAAAGTTGGTTGTCCTTGGGTGTTATAGCAATAAGTATAAGCAAGAGCCTCTCTGCATATCATGGCTGGGCATCAGCTATAAACATCGGTCTTATCACTCAGAGTGAACATTGTCTGCACAATATGCTGTTAATTTCAGTTGTTAGAGAGGCCCAGCTAAGAAGCGAAGTTACTGAACAAAATTGGTTCCATTTTACCTCAAACCAGGACATAGTCCAATGGTGATTTTTGGTCTGGGGTCTTCTAACACCTTATTGGATTCTTTTTCTGTGTCCAGGCAGGCAGGTGGTTGACTGCTCTTGTTGATTTGCAGTTTCTGCTGACGGTTGTAGCCTCCTTATCTTCTGGTTTAGGCTTGTGCACCTGAGCTTGCTCGCAGAACATGGGGAACTGAAAAGTCTCAGACTTAGGGAAAACACTACCAAAACATGAGTGTGTTATTAGCATTTCTCTTAAACTAAAAGACTAAACACAGCACTGTATCAGCTGCCAGGAAAATTACTAAGAAAATTAACTCTATTGCAGCCTAAAGGCTTCAGCAAATCTAGCTACTTATGCTAAGTAAAGCTAAGCAAACAGCATAAATCACACCATATTGTAATCCTAAGTAATTTATTCTAATTGAAACTTACTTAAGCTAAACAGCTAATATCTCTGAACATTGTTTAAGGTGATGCAACATCTGATGGAAAAATTAATTTGTGGGTAGGTCACGGCTCAGTCAGAAAATTTATTTTCTCAACTTCCAATGAATATCAGTTTTATTAGAAATACCAAATGATAGTTACAACATTTTACAGCTGATCCTTTCCGTGCCACCCATTCTCACGTCAAGCTGATCCTTACGCTTAGACCGATACAAATCCAAAGCAGCAACAAGTCAGTGGACTTACATCTACTTGAAACTTGTGACTGAGAGAGAGGATTTAGCGTATCTATGTCAGCAGAGGATTGGGAGTCTTAAGCTGCCTGCAAGCCATCCATGATACAGTTGTGCTGTTGAAAAGCAGATGGTGTATACAGCGTGCCATAACTCTGCCTTTTCTTGCACTGTCAAGTGTAGGGTGGACACAGGCACTGAAGCTGTGAGGCTGCAGCTCAGTCATTTGCTACGCTGTCCAGGCAGAACAGGCAGGTGAAATGTATTCTTCTTCTGGATTTCTCCTCTTCTTTCTTGCTTATCAAATTTTACATCTAAATTCCGAGCACATAGGGTAGGACTTTATCTCTTTCTATCCCTAAGGGAGTTTAAGTAGGTTGAAAAACATTGTATATAATCTTCCTGATTATTTTTCATTTTTCTTTGTAACAATTTTGTAAAAATAAAGATTAACAATAGGGAGTGAGATTGAAGTTGATGTCATGTGGAAAGTTACAGGTACTCAGAGTTAAGAAGGGAAAGAATGAATAACCCACAGGAGGAACGGGGTTAGTTGCTGCAGCACTGCAAGTTCACTGTGCCTTTCCTTCTGCACGAGTAATCTGTATTGCATAAAATACAGCCTCTTCAGAGGCAACACCAAGGTTTCTCTGAAGGATCCTGAAGGGATTAAGTAGCCTTTTCAGACATCTTGATGTTAGAAAAAATATAAAGGCATAAAGAATACAAAAGTAAATTGCACATTTTAGCTGTTAGACATACTTAAAGATGGGAAAAAGTTATGTCTGTAGCCATGAAAGGGACCTGAGGAATTATTTGTCAAGTCCCTTCTAAAGCTGGCAAGGTCAGCTGTAAGGACTGTATTATTTGTCACAAACAGCTGAAAAAAAATATCTGTTATTTATGGATCTGAAACCTGACTTTGTACAATGCTCCTAAATGAAAAATGTCATCAATAGTATCACATTAGTTAATACAGCATGTGAATAGGAAAAAAGGTATTTGGCTAAATACCATTGTAGCTTGATGAAAAAATGTAATACCATCTTTAGTTCATAAAGACCATATGCTTCCATTGACAGTTCAACAGGACTAGGTTTTAACTGTTCAAAATAATACCTTTGCCCTTAAAATGTCTATTGATACTAAAAGCTGACTGTTGAAATTAAATAGAACCCCATTATAGCTGTTGTCACTCAGTGGCTTCTGAATCAACTTTGGTCGTTTTATAATTAAAAGTTTAACGACGTTCAACTAAATTTCTCATTGTAGGACTCTTTATTTTAAAGATGCTTCAGCAAACCTTTGCCATTCTTTTTTTTTTATCTATGCTGGCATAGACAGCTCTGATGATAAAGCAGGGAAACTTTCATAATTCTGTTAATGTATACATTACACATTATCAGTATTTATGTGTTATTGTGGTGGGTTGACGTTGGCTGACGGCCAAGTGTCCACCAAGCTGCTCTTTCACTCTTCTCAGCGGGACAGGGGGAGAAAATAAGACGAAAAACTCATGGGTTGAGATAAAGGCAATGGCTATGCATGGAAGCAAAGCAAAAAGATTTATTCTCAACTTCCCATCAGCAGGTACTTCCTGGGAAGTAGGTTCTCAGTACATGTAGCAGTTGCTTCAGAAGACAAACACCTTAATAACAAATGCCTGTCCTCCTCCTCCTTTCTCTTAGCTCTTATTGCTGAGCAAAGCATCATGTGGTATGGACCCCTTGGTCAATTGGGGTCAGCTGGCCTGGTTATGTCCCCTCTCAAACTCTTGCCCACCCCCAGCCTACCAGTGTTTTAGTGGAGGTGTGGTTGGAGAGGCGGCCTTCATGCCGTGCGAGCACTGCTCAGCAGCATCCACAATATCGGTGTGTTACCAACACCTTTCTAGCTTCAACTACAAAGCACAGCACTATGAGGGCTGCTGTGGGGAAGGTTAACTCCAGTAAGCTGGGCTCCAGTTTGCCTGCTGTAGCCACGCTGGCTCTGCAATGTAAAGTGATTTTGTAGTTAAAAAATTGAGTGGTATAAAAAAAATACGGATTGGGATAAAATCCCATATCCAGTCCTGTAAAACCTCGAGACATCCCCTCTGCTCTTATTACTAAAGCAGGGGCAACATCCCTTTTCCTGTACTTCAGTTACCAGATGAGATCATAAACTGGGTGGCACAGGAGCTGACTTTTGTTATGTCTGTACACACGGTGAAGCACTATAGGGTGCTGCCCCTCATTTAGGGCACCTCTGTAGTGACAGGAGTCTTCATTCATGCAACTACTTATTTTAAAATCATAATTTACAATTCTGAATAAAGGGGTTGAATAAAACATTGATTAAGAATATATGCATTTTTACAGCTTTAATCTACATATTGACGTTTTCTTGCCCTTGTGCCTCATCCCATACTCTGTCCCTCAGCTTCCTTGCCTGAACCATATTGGTTTCTGGAGATTTAATTTAATAAATATAGTCCACTGGCAAATACAGCTTTGCAGCTACAAGAAATTTTAAGCTATTTTTTTGGTAATTTTTACATTCAGACTTGCATGCAGTATCAAGCCAACTCTTGTAACTACAAAAGGATAGAATTTGGTTTCTAGAAAGTAGCATATATACTGTTATTCAAAGTCTGCTTCATTTGTTGATCCTTACAACTGTTTTTTAAAGTCCTTTTTTCAATCTTTTCTATCAAAGGCCTAGATACCTTGAAGTTAAGGCACAATAAACTTTGTTATACCTGCCTAGTGTCAGTAGGGATTTTTAGACTTTCATCCATTAAAAGGAAAGCAGTAGTGCTTTTCTTACTAAATATGGAATAAAAGTGATAATCAATCTCAGGTTAATTTCATGATTTTGTGGGGCATTCAGCCTAAGAAAATGAGGGGATTCTAAAATATAAGGAGGAGAATAAAAACTCTTCTACGTTATTTTTCCCCTTGCCTTTAAAGATATCTCTAATGTTTTTAAAGCAAATGATTTGAAGGGAGTAGGAGGAATTAAAAAAAAAAATCCAGGTTTCAAAGCTAGTGTAGTTATAGAACCACATGAGACATTTCAGTGTTGCCAGTAATCAGAAAGAATCGTCTTTAATGCTGTTTTCAAAGATATCAGAAAAAATGCTTTTCTGTGAGGGAAGAATAAAATTTGATAAAATATGTTGGTAATATGAATTCTTTCCATGAATATTGTTACAAGCAGATTACAATATGCAACTGAAAATTAGTATCTGTCTTCCCTCTGAATTGGCAGAGAGGGGTAAGGACAGCTGAGGCTGCTAACCAAACAGGAGCGCAATCGTGGCTCCCAAACTTTTACAACTTTGAGTAGCGTGCATCAGAGAAGCGGTCCTCCTCAAAGAGGCATTTTTCCCCCATTAGACCAATAAAGCAGATGTATTTCCATAAAGACAAAATATCTTTTTTAGACTTATGAAATTTGGATTGGTTTACTACTTCTTGCTGTACCTTTTCTTCTTTCTTCGTTCAGCATACACGTGACCCTCCTCTTCAGGAAGTCTGCAGGGGACACAAGGGACCTATCTGGCATGTAACAAAAATTTAAAAACTATCAAAAATTCTGATAAGATATGGTGACTATAGGATGTCTCAGGCTCTCCTGTCAGGTGCAGAAGAAGTTAAATTTCATTATTTAGAAAAGCAAAGATCTTTCCTGTTAATTATTGCACATCCCCAACACCTGATCTAGTGGGAGGTGTCCCTGCCCATGGCAGGGGGGTTGGAACTCGATGATCTTCAGGGTCCCTTCCAACTTAAACCATTCTATGATTCTATGATCTCTCAAACCTTTCTTGAGGTTACAATTCTTTGAGGTTCAGCACTGATGGCACTTGCTGGAAGTGCTGTGATTAGTCTAAATCCTAAAGCCTATTATAATTTTTAAATGCAGTGCATTTTTATTGAAGTGATTGACAACGCCTCTTGCATTTTAACAGGGTTAGGGATTTTCTGCTGAAATAGTAGTAACTTTGGAATCTTAAGTGGATTTTAAAGAATTAACTGATCAGTTTAAGTAATTTTTTTGGTATTGACCTTAATAAAGAATCTGCCAAGGAAGTAAGTAGGGCTGTTGATTCTGTGCCATTACACAAACTTTTTATGGACTGATTAAAAGTTTTAAGGATAATTTTATCTCTAGTATAGTAGATGCAACTCCACAGTCTACGGTGTACCCATTTAAACTGCAGATAAGTATTGTTTCTAGTTCCTTCTCTGAGGTGTTTTATGTTTTTTTCTTTTGTCTGATGTATATGATTGGTGCATAAAGGATAAAAACCTTTTTTGATAAAGTCTAATATTTTTTAAAGCAAAGGGGACTTTGGAAAAATATCAACAGATGCTGTTTGAAAATGTTATGATGAACTTGCAGTTTATTCTTAGTTATGAAATGTCTTTAATAAGTTTTTGGGGAAATCAAATTATTCATTTTTTTTTTTTATTTCAGGAGCTGGATTTGGGTAGGGAATGGATTTCAGGAAGAAAGGCGTAGAGAGAGTATGAGTACAAATAAATAGGAAGCATTTCTGTACTGTCTGCAGCTCCATTTCTTTACTCTATATGTTGTTTCCAGGAACTTTGTCCAGTTGAACTTGATTTTATTCTTAAATAGCTGTTGACCGTCCCTTAAATGAAGCGGACATGAAAATTTTGCCTATTAGGTCTAGCACCATTTCTTATTAAATTTGCATGCTAAATAATGCCACAGAAAACTTGTCAACATTTCCTAGTTAGCAGCAAAGGATGATCAATGGTTCTATGATAATTAGTATAGTTGACAGTCAATCAAAGTGATGAAAATAAAAAGCTCTGATCAAAAGACCTTTTCTTCTGTGCATCGTAAATTAGCATAAGCATTGCCATCCCTTCATAATGTCAGTAAACCAGCAAATACTGGCTTGGCATAAAAAGAATTCTTATATGGTTAAAGGGCAATGGAATTTAATCCACTGCAATATTAATCTTTTTTTTTTTTTTCTGATTCCTTTCATTTAGATAAAATAATTTAAAAACAACAACAGCAACAGCTTGTTCTTGGTGGGGGGTGGTGGTGGTGGTGGTTTGCATTTCTTGGTTTTAATGGCTGGGATTGGCAGGAGAAGGCATGTAAACTGGTTGGACAATCATGTATAAAACAACCAAAATAAAAAAAAAAAAAGCAAGGTCTTTGGATCTGAATGACTATGCCGAGAGAGAAAACAGGTTAACTTAAGAAATCTGCAATTCTATCAGGAAAAAAACGAAACCTTAACACCTCACAATACAGTGTGGTAACCTTTAGTTCCTGAAATGGTTGCTCCTCCCTCTGTCCCCTGATCTCTGGGAAGCTGTGGGAGCAGAGCTTTGACAGATCCCATGGGTAATGCATTTTTACCTTGTCACCATCTCTGTTTTTAGTGTAGCACCTGTGACTTTCATTTATTTAACTTCACTGCTATTAGTGGGATGACTCATGATATTTGTAAGTACTCACATGATTGAGCCCTACTATCTAACAATAGTTTTATTCTGTGTAACAATAATCAAGAAAAATACTGAAGACAAAATCTTGTTCTAAGATCCACCTTAGTGTGGATCTTATGTTTAAGAATCAGGGGATGGGTCTTCTATGAGCAGTCCTCATTTATAACATTTATCTCTCAAAGGACTGGAGTTAGGCACTCAAGAGCTAAGAACATTAAGCATGGTGAAAGATTTGTTTTTCTTGACCTCTATTAACATTCAGTGCATTCCAGCCTATAACTAAAGTGCTGCAATGCACAGATAGATACGCAGATGTATCAAGAATAATCCCCTCTTCTGCATAACAAAGTGTTCATTTCCCTTTCGCCACAAGTATTATTATTGATCACTTATCGCGCGAGCTACCAAACACCGAAATAGCTTCACCTTTCTTCTTTCCAACTTGTGTAGCCATTACATGTTGTGGTTTGTTTGTTTTTTAATAAAAGAACCTATGCTCCACTGTTGGTATTTGGTACTTGAAAGTTGACCTTACCGATGTAAGGCGTCAGTTATGAGCGAAGTGAGAAAACAGGGCTATGCCCTGGAAAATTGCCATTCACTAACTACATTCTTTGCAGTATTTTCAGAGGGGGTGGGTGGTGGTGGTGGTGGGGCACGGAGCTACACAAGTAATAATAATTTTTGAAAAAATGAATATATTTTTTTAATTGGAAGTAACATGGTCAGGTATCAGGTTTTCATTTAATCTGTTGGCTTCTTTTTGCGTATGATCAATTTACCATGATTGTTTTTGCATTTGGAAACTGGTGTGTAACTGAGTAGATAATGAAGAAGGGGCATTCAGGTAAGCTAGAAAAATATACAAAGCAAGCTTTTTCTTTCAGTGAATATACCACATGCTTTGAACTCTTCCTTTAGGTCAATGAATGTATGGTCAGTGCAGATTCTATGAGTTCTATAGTTCTATATGTCATTGTAGTCAGTTGGCTTCATGCCTGAAAAATGTGAAAATGGTTTACAAAGCAGAGCAGAAAACATTTCATCCTCTGAACATGATTTCAGAAGTGTAATTTACCAGCAATTAAACCCCCCCAAAATGTAAACTGAATTACTTTTCTCTTGGGATTCCTACCACCATTTAATTTGTGTTTGTTTTATCCTTCGGCATTTTATCTTCTAATAAGCCTTCAAGGGAGAATGGAGTATTAGCTTTCTATTTAAAGAAAAGGACAAATAGATGCAGAGTAAGTACACTCTAATGGCCAAAATTATTCAAGATTTTTGGCTTCAGCAACATGCAAATAAACGTCTGCATTTACTGGATTGGAAAGGTTTGTTTGTTTTACAAAAGCATTTGCAAGAGATTTATTTACAGGTAATAATATTTATTTACTATCTCTTCTCCATTTGAGTAGAAACAAATTTCCTTAGGTTATTTATTTGTGGAACACCAGCTGTGTCACTGTACTTCTGATTCAAAATTCACTGTTTCTGTATTCCCATACTTGGAATATTTCTCTAATGGAGAAGCTGACATTAAATTTAAATCCTTCTAGTTGTTCATTTAGCAGCTCTCCCATGGGTGACCCACACAATTTATTGACTTGGCCAGCTGGTGGTGAAAAGTGAACAACCAGAATACTACCAAATAGCGCCACTAAAAAAACAGATAAAAACAGAATGGTCTTTCTAAGATTCTCTTGCCATTTTCTGAATGAACACAACTCTGAATTGGCTTTCCCTTCTTCTAGCCCAATTTCTGATTGTAAAATTAGAGAAAAATGCTTTCAGAAAGGTTATTTTTATTTTATATGCAATTTTTTTTTCACCAAGACACTTCAATGTACGTAGAAAAACACGAGAGGAGCACAGCCTTAACTTGAAAGTGTTTGCACTGTGATTAGTTTAGAAGCGTTTACACTTTCATGCATGTTCTTTATGCTTTTGTTGTCTTCAGGTCTGCTTTTTATACCTCAAATTCCCAGAGAATGTTCTGCTATCTTGTGTTATAAACTGTCTTCTCCATAGAGACATTTTCTGAAGAGAAGGCTTTGAAGACTGCAGACAACTCATTAAAGACCCCAACCTGCAAATATTTACTTGGTACCTACCTATAAGTTTCTCTGTTTGTCTCCCAATTCACCCAATGGGTGAAACATTTCCATGAATGTGTTCTCAGTTGGGGTTTCCAGCCTGAACTCCCTTCAATGCACTCATGCTGATGGTGTCTGACTTAGAGCCCTGTTCATTAAGTCTAGCTGGTGGTCTAGGGTACGGAGTGTTTCTTGGCCCCAAATATGTGTTGAATGAAGGAGGTTGCTGGTAGGTTGGTGCTCGGCAAACATACGTCCTTCTAAACGAGCATATAAAGCTCACGTGCTATAAATTCTTTCTGCTTTTGTGGCATATCATGTGAGAGCCCTTCCAGCATGGTTCTTGCACAACCACATGGTATCCAGAGGTGTATGGTCCAGGCTCAGCATGCATCTCCTGTCCAGATGGAGGGAGCGAAGCTTCCACCCCACTAATATCCAGGAGTTTGGCCTGGGCGTGTGCATGGGAGTAGACTTGCACAGATGCACTGGCTAAGCTTGAGCTTGAGCTCGTGTTTGGGTTGTGGTCAAAACAGAACCCGAATTAAATCTCTGTGCCTGTAAGAAAATTTACACCAAATAGTGCCTATTTATACACTCATTCATTATGCTTATGTTGTAAGGGGCTAATACGGCCATTTAGTGCCTGGAATGACAAAAAACCCTGCTTGTACAGAACAGCAAGTTGGACTTTGGATGCATTTGCCCCAAGTGACTACAGGATTTCCCTGATATTGGTTAATGCATTTTTCTCAAAAGAG
Source organism: Charadrius vociferus (assembly GCF_000708025.1). Lineage (NCBI taxonomy): Eukaryota > Metazoa > Chordata > Aves > Charadriiformes > Charadriidae > Charadrius > Charadrius vociferus. Next base: position 1,778,930 of record NW_009649306.1, read on the forward strand.
GAACAAAACTAATTGCTGAGACCTTTGTGTCCTAGGGGATGTGTCATGGCTAGAGAAAAATATTCGGCACAGCCATTACCTTCTCATAGTTATTTCTTGCCAGACCCTCAAGGATAAGCTGTCAGTGCCCGTATACAACAGATTATATAAGATCATCGTTTTCCACTCCATATAAGATGTTACTCTGAAAGCTATATTCTGATATTAAATAAAAATACTTTGTACTAGATTAAGTCTTTCATCCAAAGACATAAAAGTGCTCTCCAGTGTTATTATTCATGTTTAAAAGAAGATTAAAATGAGCCATGCAAGGGTGAGGTGATTTGCCCAAGGTTACAGGGAGTCAGCAGTGGTTATCCCAGTCTGAGACCCCCCTCCTGAAGTATAAGCAAAAATGCTGAGTTTCAGTCATGTAATTTAACACAGGGAAAAGCTTCCCCACTCCTGTGCAGCACTAACGCAGCAGGAGGATTCAGAGAGAGCCTACGTGTCATCAGCCCAGGCCAGATTACGAGATAGGGCTTTAATAAGCGACTGTGATGTAAACCTGGTAGACAATTTCAAATCTTCTTGTTGGACATAAGTATCGCTAGGTTTTACTGATTACAAAATACTACTAGATGTGGAGCCAGGCAAATTTTTTTCAGTGGGTCATTTGCCAAAACCTGTGGATTGGGGCTAGGTGAAATGCTTTGCTAATCCAGGCTAAAATGTTCTGTGCAATTCACAGTAAATTCTTTTATTTTGAGAGATACCGTCCTTCCCTCATCTGAGGTTTATACTTTGTTTTCTGTACTCCCCCAATGTTTTAGATCACCAGACCCCAAAGAAAGACCTATTATTCTTAGTATGACAGCTCGGGGGGGGGGAGTAAAAATTTTACTTGCAAGTGACAAAAATGACATTGTAGGACTTTTTTTGTCAGAAGACTAGTATTACTATGTGCATGGACTGTACATGTTGTAAATAGGTATATAATATTTAGAGGTATACTTTGTGTCCCTCATTGCAGTATTGCTAATGTAGTGCAATAATACCTGTGTAAGCAAAGATAAAGAATTCTTGTGGGCACTGGATATCAGTTTGGAAGATTATAATTGCCAAGAGCTTTCCACACACTTATTTTCTTCTCTGTGTATCTTACCCTCCCTTTTCGACTTACTACATGAAACTGAGCAGAGCTGACCCTAAACACCCTTCCCTGCTCTTCTTGTGCTGGCAAGGAGCCTGCCTGCTCCCTGGGCTAGCCCAGGAAATTGCCACAGCCCTCACCGGCAATGAGAGTTGGCAGAGCTGGAGTAATCCTGCGCTGTGACCTTCCGTCTTCCCCTAGGTTTCGGGAAACAAGGCTGGGAGGAAGACCTCAGTTTGGCAAGGTCATGCTTCTGACTCTGCTGTGCCCGCCTCTTCCCAGTCTGGCATCCTGCTCAGAAGGGACCCATCCTTCTCTTATCCCATATAGTTGTGTCCATGTGCATTAGCTGACTTACCTGAATAGCTGTCTTGACAATTTACAGTGACTTTCTGGGTTTGAGAAATGTATGCCACGTAGCACGCTAATCTACTGTATTATTGTGAGTGATAAATTAGGGTTTCAGTCTCACTCTACTGTCTGGAAAAAGACTTTTCTCATGCACTAGGTGCGTTCCTCTACACCTAGCCTTTCAGAGAAGCTCCATTTACAAGATTTTCATAATTCTGAGGTTTTTAGGGCAGTAAAATTCTAAGCAAGACCTCTGCAAAGCTTTTTCACCAGCCACCCAAATTTCAGGATAATCCATCAATTTTATTATGAAGGAGTAATTTTCGTACCAGAATAGCTACCAAACACACAGAGGTGCTTCTGCAGAAGCAAACAAACAAAGAAAACAGAAATTATTTTTAATGTTAAAGAGTGGGTCCTGGCATCCGCACAGGTATTTTCTACAACGTAGTACCTTTGCTTATGGCAAATACCGAGGGTAGATCCGCAGAGGGACTTGAATGTTTTTTACTGTTTTAGAAACCTTAATTGCAGCAATTAGACACTATTGAGAGCAGTCAAAACTTGCTGAGCTACCACTTAACTTACATCAGGTAACTAATACATTTGCATCCCTGCCATTGAGTCCAACTGTCCTCCTCAAGATTCTGGCCTTGACTTGTCTGATGTTTTGGAAGATTGTCTGTGCGCCAATCTGCAACTTGTGCTTTTCATTGTACAAAAGAAGTGTTAAAAAGTAGTATTGTTACTGAAGAACCTGACTGGTATGGAAATAAATATCTGTAGTATTTTTGGAGAATAGTTATACATAGGACAGAGAGAGACAACTTTTTAAAACCACATGATGATACCACTTAGTAGTAACTAGCTTAAGTTACTTTTTAATATTCTCACTGCCTTGTCCTAGCGAGTAATATAGAAAGTAATCACAAATCTTGACAAAAGCAGTACTGCATGAGCCCAGCAAAACCTGTGCCTGCTATTACCTTGGTCATTTAATTCCTGTTATTAACCCTAATGGTCTAGCACACGCTGATGTGCTCATGGCAGGCTTCATGGACTTGAGGAATACTAGTATTTTGCCGCTCTTCTTTTCCCATTTTCTGTGTATGGCTTTGGTTTTTCAGACCATGAAGCCTTCCGGTCAAGAATTACCTTGTAGTGTATGTAGAGGATAGCCCAGGTACTAGAAGCAGCACAGCTGTGCAAGCTGCAAGTTTGTTAGGATATCATAGTGTCATGTTAATGCAATTAGAGTGCATAGGCTCAGATCAGGTTTAGACCATTTAGCTTTAGTTTGGTGTCTCTGTGTGGTACTGCGTTGCTTTGCTCTGCCTTCCCCATGTCTATCTGAATAGCATAGAATAGCACATCTATTGTAATGCATGGCAAGAAATCGACCTACCATACACTGAGCAGGTATGATTTGTAGGTTTGGGGTTTTTATTAATGTGGTGCAAGGCCAGACGGAGGCAAAATTACTTTTTAAATGAATAGAACTTCAAGCAAGCAATAATAGCTCTGTTATTCTATGTAATGCTATACCTGTGATACAGTCCTTTGACAAAGCGCTTGCCATATAGAAGCCCAGTCCTGAAAACTGTAACGGGGAAGATGCTTAATGGTGGTTATACATGTTAGGGATGGGCTGTACATGGATAGCGTGGTAAATGATGGTATATCAGCTATCATGCATTTCATTTCTACGTTTTCTTACTAGTAAGAAAGGACAGTGATTTATTGCATATTGATATGATGAGGTTTTACAAGTTGATAGTTACTAATATACACTGCAGTGCATTAGCAGTATATAGGAATAAACCATGAGGCATTTGTGAAAACATTCCTTGAATTACAGGTTTGAATGCCTTTAACTTTCATCTATTAGAAGTTACCTAAGTAGCCTCCAAAAATCTAATCCCTGAAGGTGAGGTGAAAAGAGCTCCCTGTTAGACGTCATTCAGCTAGAGTTGCAGAATGAAGGGTGACAGCATCATGTGAGATCTATTCACCCGAACTGTCATTTTACATCTCCAGGAGGAAAAAGATTTAAACATTCAGTTTATATATACGATTGTTTCCTTATCTTTTTTCTCTTCTCTCGTGACCCTTCTGGAATATATTTTCTCCACTGTTTCTTTGGGGCAAAGCCTTACCACCCTGTAGGTTTTCTGTCGGACACTCTGGCTTGCACTTGTGACCTGGCTGCGCGGACCGTGGAATGTGTAACAAGATAAAAGTCTAAATCCTTGCTAAATAACAGCCATTCGCCACAAATGCAGTGCCAGTTACTGAAACAGAATTACTGCAGGTCTGCACCAAAATTTGTGTTGGGAAGAAAATTGATCTGAAAATTACCCGTGCCAGCTTACATATTAGAATAAAACAAATTATATTAAATCTGTTGGCGTGTGTCTTACATCCTGCTCCTGTCTCTCTAGCCTGCGGAGAGAGCTGCAATTCAGATTGCAGAGAGAATGCAAATTTGAAATCTGCCGGAGTTACATTTTTGCTTATTTCTTCCCACACAGCACATTCACCTGGCTGGTGGTGGTGCTGATGCCCCTCTTCTGCTACTTAATAGTTCTTTATTTGTAGCAGCAGCACATACTCCTTTTGAGAGTGTGAGCTGGGGAGTGGGTCCAGAAAAAGTAGCTCTTACCCCTTTCTCGCCTGTGCCACCCTCTCCATCAGGTACAGCTCTCTACATCTGTTTTATTAGTGAAGTAGTCATTCTATACCAAGGTTAAATCCCTAGGACGCTATATGTACCTTCTCTGGTAGTATTAAGTTGGGATGTACATTGTGATACAGCTGCTGTGAACCCCTCCTCACCATGCAGATATACTGAGCATGCATGATATGACATGGGGCTGATTTAGTGGGTTTTTATCAAGAATGTTTAAAAAATGTCTTCTAGCATCCCACTTCTCAAGTTCTGCACAATTAAAGAAAGATATATACTTGCCAGCAGCCTGTATTACAAAGAAAAATGATAATAGCATTCAATCTGTGTAATAGCTTGTAAAATGAAAGCTGCAGATTACATTTTAGTCACTGGGGGGTTCTAAATTAACTGCTTTGACCAAACGAGGAAATTCTGAGTTAAGTCTGAAAATCTATTCTAAGAGTCAGATCTTATCCCTGACCATTTACAGAGAGCAAAACTGCAAAGTAAGATTACTGTGCACAGCCTTTCAGTTTAATCTTGGAGCCTTTCTTATCCTTAGTGTGTGTGTTGTTTGCTTTTCTTCAAAATAAAGTCTGGGACTATTAATGTGCAAGTTATATCCATACATACAAACCCTAAGCCGAATGCCATGTGTCTTTTTCCTAATTTGAGTTAATAAACATATCAGGAAGTATAGGCTGAAACTTGAGGTATGATAGTTTGTTGCTTGTTAGTGTAACTGCCCCGTGGAGTAGACACCAGCTAATTCCACTCCATTACTGGTAGTTTTCTGTTGCCTTCCTGCGACTCTGTGGATGTTTAGGAAGGAGAGGCAAGTTGTTGAAAATAATACAGAGAGCTTACCGAAAATCTCAACATCCCCCAGGAATGAACATAGTGCCAATATCAGCACAAGTGTGCATAGTGTGGTATAGGTATACCATGAGAAAAGTACAGTTACCCTGATTAACTTTGCGCTGGTGAAACACTTTTGCTTATGTTGTACCGCATATTCAGTTGTATCATAGAGGCCAACAGAATCAATATTAGAAATAGAATTGGCAGTTGTAGCCATTTCATTTTATATGTTTGATGTATATTTGGGTGCTGGAGCATATGATGTATGAAGACAGAAGAGAAGCGAAGAAGAAGAGAAGAAAGGGAATCTAATTTCTGACTTCAGCTGCCTCATGGTAGAGGACAGACCTGGAGGCGTGCAGTGAAAGAATGAGAAGCAATGGACACAAGTCGCAGCCAGGCATAAGGAACAAGTTCTTCGCCTTAAGGGCGGTCAGACATGAGGGCAGGTTACACAGGGAGCTTGTGAGGTCTCCATTCTTGCAGACATTCAAAATGTGACTGGGCAAGGCCCTGAGCAACCTGATATAACTTCGAAGTTGTCCCCATGTAGAACCAGGTGACCTCCATTAGTTAGGCCTTTCCTACTGACGTTATTCTACAGTTCCACGATTTTGATTTTTCTTCTTAAATGGATTTCTGAATTTCAACAGATATCTCCATTTATCTCTCACTCAAAATGCAAGACCTGTATGTGGAAAGGCGCTTGTGCAGGATTCAAGTGTGCTAGGTCACTTGATGGAGCGGCGCCATGTTAGGCTGTTGCAGAGGAAAATCTGGATTCTCCTGAGGTTTCTTTGAGCCCAGAGCCCTGGCAGTTTGCACTCTACTGTACTTCAGCACATTGTCACACCTCTCCCCTGAAGCATGGCAGGACCTACCTGCCAGGCACATGCATCTCTGGAAAATATAGCTTATGGAGCATGAAATTCCCAGGAGAGTTGTGTCTGGCATATAGGGTCCTTCCATGAGCCAGAGGAGAATTAGGTATTAGTACCAGGTAGTAGGCTCAAGTTGTGGAGTCATACTCACCGCGCTAGACTGAGGCAGATGCTCCCTTCAATGGCTGGTACCATAGAGGGAAACAGGAGACTGGAGAAGGAGCAGAAGTCAGTCTCATGCCGAATGGAGATTGCGTAAGACTTGGCAGGTTTGCTCTGGCTGTGTTTCACATGGAAATACGCTGCTCTCAGTTGATCCCAAATATTTAGTTCAGTCACTGAGTTCACTTTGGAGCAGCTCCACAGTCTCTTACAATAAAGAGTGACGAGCTGCAGAGCAAGGGCTTACCTCCCCTTACCCTGGTTAAGACATTTAGAAGAAGGCAGGGAAAAGGCAAAGTTTGCAGAGAAGTTCAGCTTCATTAGGCACGGAAACAGCCATTTTTTCCAGGAGAATTTATATGGATGTTTGGTGTCCATCATGGATTTCTTTTCTGCTAAAGTCTCTCATTGTAGCTTCACCTAGTTCTCTCTGAAAAGTTAGCTGCAAATGTTCTTACGTTTCACCAGCAATTTGGAAGGTGGAGAGGTTCCACATAAGCATACTTTATTTCTTCCCTCACACTGATTTTTTTGATGCCTTTGGAGTTCATTAGGATTAGCAATGGCACACCCAAGAACAGTGTCCCCTTGGTTTTTTGACGTTGAAAATAGTAGCAATCTAATCTCAGAATGTATTTGTATTAGATTCAAATATTAGCCATGTCACTGCATTATATTTTGTGTGTTGTGTTTTGGAAATAAATTCAATGATCCAACATGATACCTGAACCTGAAAAAAAAAGAATATAATAGCCTTCAGATCAGATAAGTACTTTCAAAAAGGTTTTAACATCTGTTTGGCAGAGAGAACACTATAGTTTTACAAATCCACATGCAATTCTCTTTTGTGAAAGCAATCCACTGTGTAACCAACCTTCTAAAAATTGTAAGTATGTTTTCTAACGCTCATACTGTTATTATATTTTTAGCAGTCTTGTGTATGTCTGAGTATAAATAACCTGAAAACATACACAGGTTTTTGTTAGCTTCTTGCCTATAGATTGTATGCCTTTTTTGGGTTTTTGGTGACCGGTTCCAACAGCAGTCAGTATTAAAGAATAAATGTAAATGTTTTGCTATAATGTACCAAATCTCTTCACTTTGTCCATCTTCAATTATTCTGAAGAAAATTTTGTTTTAATTTGGCTGTCGGACTGTTATTTAATTATACCTCTAAAACAGATATGAGAATCTCATATTTTGTTATTTTTAGTTAAAACAATAGCTTTTTTCATGGGATTTTTTGTTCCACATTAGATAGTAAATTCCTTGGGGTGGGAACTGTCTTTAATGTCACAAAAAAACTCTAATGGGAATTGGGGGTACTATTTAAAATAGGAACATGATTAAATATTGTCTGTATTGTTTAAATGGAGCTCAGACTGGTGATGGTGGCTTTTCTGTGCTTTTTAAAATGATCTTTTCTTCATCAGTCTGCTCTGTGTGTGTATTCAGAATTAAATTGCAGATCCTTCCTTTTAATAAAAAGAGTCATTCTTTTGGAAACCTTTTACCCTTTCAGTGATGCTGATAGTGATGATGCCTTGCAGGATAACAAGAACATTGGTCTGTCTTGTGTCACCGGCAAAGTTATTTAATGAAGTTGTGAATGTCAAAATCTTGCTGATAAATGATCATGAGGAACACAGCTTACTTTTCAAATTCCAGACTTTATTTGCAGGACTAAAAGCTGTCTCTCTGACTATGATATTCTTCATCTGCAATCACTGAGAGGCAATAAACATGGGCAAGAGGTGTCTTTTGAAATATTATAGGATTCCGAGTATGAGACACATGCTTGAGTTCATTCTGTCACTCCTTCAGGTGATGGAATACTGTAGATTTCCAATATGGTTTTGCACGGCTTACTAAAAAAAAACTGTGGTAAAAATTTCTTCTTGGATTATTATTGCTCAATTTTGAATTTAATATCTGTACTGCTAAAAGATTAGACATATTGTTCCCACTATTGTCCAAGTAAGTCTGGCCTCTTCTAAAAGACACTACATGTTTTTAGTTAGAAATTTCACAGGGCATTCATTGCTCCTCCAGGAGGTCTAAGAAGACTTCTGCTAGGGATGAGCGAAAAGAGAACGATTTGGACATTGAAGTCAAAGACCTTGCTATTTGGATGGTATCTTTAATACTGAATTCCCTGTTCCCAAAGAACGTTCTTAATCACCCCTCTTTCTTTCTTTCCTGCTTGTGTATCTTGCCAGAGAAACCAAAGAAATCACTTTCCCCTCTGCTTCACTGTCTCCAAGAATAAGGAGTTAACAATACCAATACTGAAAAGTGCTTTGAGATTTATCAATAGAAGGCTCTACAGCAAGGTTATGTTTATTAATAAATAACAACATTCAACAATAGGGAAGTTGGTGTAATTGGGGGGGAAGCAAAATAATCTGTAATTTTGTGTGCAATTGGTCTAGTAATTTTAAAAGGCAGTCTATCCTAAAAAATCTGTGATAGCCTGTTACTACTTAGATTTTTGGTCTTATTCACAGATGGGCAAAGATGGCACTGGTGGGAAACTGAGTATCCTGTTTCTATAATGGACAAATATATAATTTCCTTTTTCTTCCCAATATTAGCTGATATGTTCTGCCTATCTCCATCTTTGAAGAAGGCTAAAATAGCCACTGGCTAATTTTGCTACCTTTATTTATAGTGATGGACTTTGTTACCTTTATTTACGGTGACAAACTCTTAAAATATATATTGCTCCTGAAATAACTGCTTCTGCTTAAAAAATATGCTTCATCTGTTTACAAAAAAATGGACTGTGGTCTATACAATCATGTGAAGACAGAGTCTGGGTCTTGCAAGTAGTTGTTTCTGCAGTAACCGTTTAGAAAAGGGGCTGTATTAGGCATTCAGAGTAGCTCTCCTCTCAGGCATTTTAACCGACGTAGTATGCCATGTTAATGTCATTACACTGCTTTTGGTATCCCACTAAGCTCACTTAGGATGAGCTTATATATCCGTCTACAGCACTGCATTTTTATTTTACCTTGGTGAAGTTTGGTTTGGTTTAAAGAGTGTATTACCTATATACCTCCTGATCTGCATAATTATTTGCTAGTTTCTGGTTGGAACTCAGGAACTGTGTTGACTGGATTTTCAGATAGTGTTGGTGTTCTTTAGATGGGAGTTTAGAGCACTGAGTTACTAGCAATGGCCTTTGATTTTAGAATGCTTTTACTTTTTAGTTAATAGATCTTCAGGGCATTCATGATCTTCAAGGTACGCAGCCTCCCTGCTTTATTGTCTTGTTTCTGAGGAAGGCTTCAGGTTGTAAGAAAATAGGAAAACAGAAAATTAATATTGTGAGTAGGGTTTCTTTTTCGTCATCTCCTTTATCGTGTTTATAATGATGCATTGTTCATAGTGCTAAAAGTATGCTTCTCACATGTTAAAATATGAATGCTTTGCTGCTTGTAATCTAGGTGCCTCACTTTATGGTTCTGTTTTGTGCTTCTCTCACATGCTGGAACCATAAGATCCTCCCCATGAATGACTGCAGTCACACCATTGGTGTCTGTCTCTCTCCAACAACAAACAATAATAGCAGTTAATGTTTGTCATTCTGACAACAGACTTTTTATTTCAGTATTTTGTCCTTAAAGGTAAAAGTTTAATTATAAACTAGACAGTAATTTTGCCTTAGCAATATGGCTGAAGGATTAGATGATAGAATTGAAGTTACTTAGAAACAAAAATCAGGCCAAAATATAAGATGCTTGATTCTCCAGTTAAGTTAGTGGATTACCCCTCATTCAGTTCTATTAGCAGAGTTATGTGCCAATGATATTTTATTCATGAAAATATGTTGGTTTGTAATTTGTTCATAGTTTCATGCTAGAGGATTTGACCGGTGAAGTTTTCAGAAAGTAGCGTGTCTTTTTCACAGAGGGAAAATTAGGCCTTGAACATTTGAGTAGCCAGCTATATACTGTTCCAAAAAGGCTGCTGTTTTTTAAAAAAAAAACAATAACTAGTTAATTAAACTTCACAGGATGATGTGTGTTCATCTGAGAATTTATTTTGGGAGCTGTAGAATGCATTTCCATATTTAAAAGAAGCATTTATCTGTGATATTACTAAGCTTCCTAATTTGCCCTTGCCATTTTGGGTAGCACCGAACAGAATGGAACAAAAGGAATATTATTTGGCGATGCAACACCATGAGAATTTTTTGGCATTCAGTATTGTCTGACACTGTAAAACCTTTTTTGTATATATTCAGAGAAGGGTGATAACAGAATTTTGGAACCCCCTTCTCAGCATGTGGTACAGAATATAGATAAGCCTAAATACATACTTCTTAGTTTATTAGAATATTAATTTGATTTTTTTCTGATTCATCTCCAGAGTATGAATGTATGAACTGAAGCTGAGCTGCTTTTGATAGTGAACTGCCCAACTCTTAAGTGTCTACTCAGATATTCTTCATCTCTCTTGGGTTCCTATAAGACTTTTTTTCCTGAAACCCCACGTTTTGCCTTCAGTTTGATGCATATTTCTTTTGCATCGGTCTTCAGAAATTAGTATTCTATTTCAACTGTTCACCCACAAGAGGCTGGTAGCTCTTTATAGCTCTTCCTCTCTAAAATTTAGGAAATTTGACCTAAATAATCCAGATATTTAAAATTTTTCCACTGAGGAATTAACCTCATGAAAGCATGATTTGTTTAAAGCAGACACCTATCCAATACTCTATGTCTATATTTTAAAAGCTACCTATTTAAAAACAGTGATGGAGGTAAATACTTTTAATGTCTATGATACTTTTTTTGCAAGATTTCAGTGTGCAAGAGAGAAAGGAAAAACTGAAATTTCAGGAAACCAAAATTCTTTCCTCATTCCTAGTAGGAGAATGCCACTTGGTTATGAGCCTTGCTGCTTGTTCTACTTTTGATGATGTCAGAAAGCATTGGCTGATTTTAGGAGAACAGTCGATTTTGATAGGAAAATATCCTAAAGTCATAGACTGAGTCGTCTATTGCCTCTTCTCAAGTTAATCTCAGAGAGAAACTGTTTCCTGTGAATTCTTGTGAAACTTTCCTGTGAATGCTTTAGCTAATTTAGTATTAAACAAAATGGTAAGCTTCTGAATATTTCTCTTGCAAAATTAATTCAAGTCCTAGCAGAATTTGTTATAACAGAGAAAATTTGTGATTCCAAAATTCTTTAAAGGTGAATCAAATTTTGGCATTCATATTGACTGGCTGTGTTTACTCGAAGAGCCAACCCTGACTTCCTCTCCTTTCAGACAGTATTTCAGAGAGCATTTTTTGATTTTGAGTCAAGAGGCAGTGGTGTTTCCCAGACTATGTTTAACCAATACTGAAGCGCAATAGAAGGATGTGCAACTTCCCGCACCCTTTCAGGTGAAGTGACAAAACCATTGAGATTTCACTTGGAAAAATTCTTGCAACATCGATCACATTGAATAAATGTGTCATCTGTTGTTTTGCAGTCAATATTGGTTATTTTCTGCTCGCCTAAATTTTTTTGAAGAGTACTAGCTGGAGGAAAGGTTTTTTTTTTTTCCTGTATAGTTAATGGGTACTGGTGAATCATCTCATTATACTGAACAAAGTGATCTTTTTCTGTGTAAGTTTGCAAAATACACTGCAGTAGCATCATCTAACTAATTCTTGTGGTCCAATAGATCGTTCTGTTAACTGTATTCTACAAGCAATGTTTCTTTGTAAAGCACACGTTGCCTGGTTGAAGGAGGATTCTCCTTGGATTCTGCTCAGATTTCACAAGAGGGAAAAGTATTTAGGGGGGCTGGTTTTGAATTTGGCAACTGTATTCCACTGTGTGTCCTTTTACTTGAGGTATTTTAACAGGTACCTCATTAATGAGTCATACTTTCAGAAAGATAACTTTTAGAAGTAGTATGTGTAAATTAGATTTTCTGTATTATACATAGGGACAGGAAGGACCAGTTTTCCCTTATGTGGCTGATGCTGTTAAAGGCGGTAGAGTTACGGCAGTGCAAAACTGACCCACCTCTAATTCCACTGGCAAATGAAGATATGAGTCAGAACAGCCAGTAGATGTCAGTAAACACAAATCTGAATGAGAAAGGTCTGAAAATATTCTGCCTTTTGGGGGGTTTGGCTATTTAGTATTGAAGTGGGATTTACATGGCTGCTAAGAGACTCCTATGGTAAGAGACACTTACCATTCCACATGGGTGGTAAGTGTCTCCTAAAGGACTTGATTATTGCATTTTTTTGTGTGTCGGAAGTTTATGTGATAAGCCTTTTCTTTTGTCTTTCTTTTTTCTTTTTTTTTTTTAAGCATCTTCACATGGCTGGGGGAGGGGATATTCAGTCTGTGCCTGTAAATTCAATTTAGCAGCTGGTCAAGATTACTTGATTCCAGTGCTTGATGTCAGTGGCAACCCGTAGAGAGTGTGACTGGGAATGGGAAAGATGCATTGCAGCTGTAATCCCCAGGAGCATCCCCCTGCCCAAGTCTGCACTGCTTTGCTCAGTCCTTGCCTTCCCTCTACAGACAGAAGGCAAGTAAGGAAACCATTATAGCCTACATCACTTCGAGGCACTGATAGGAGTTACAGGAAGATTTGGCTCTGAAACTGTGTCTTTTCACACTGAGCATTGGCAGAGTTTAAGATCAGTTTTAACACTGGCGCCGTTCAAAATTGTTGTGTTCAGAGAGTCCAGCCTCTAATGCTTTTCCAGTTGCAGAGAATGAACACCAGCAGCAGGTCTTCTGCTAATAAGAGCATTTTAATGACTCTCGTTATGACAAAAGTACTTTTCAGAAGGTTTTAAAGAACAGCTGAAGGTTGCAGCATGGTAATGCATCCGTAGTACTTCTACCATGCACTGCTAATACACTAGGATAACTGTTGAATTAATTAATAATGGATTCAGGCCCTTCACAGGAGGAGACAGGGTAGGCACTCTTTCAAATGGATCCATCAGAGAAAGTAATGGTAGTACCTGTCTTTTACATAACATTCACAGGTTTCAAGCAGGAACCGTGCTGGGAGGAGGTGGTCCCAGGGTCTTTACCCTCAGTTCTGTGAAATCTCTGTGGATTCATTCAGTAGTCTGAGCCTCAATAAGCAAAGGGTGATTTTCAACCTCTTTTAACTTGGTGGTTGCTGCGCACTCTTAGCTTTGAGATGCCTCACGCTGGAAGAAAATTGGATGTGTCCCTTGTCTGAGCATGATTCTAATCACGAAGATGTTACCTTACAGACTGCTCTCAGCTGTGTATAAAACACAGCTGTGTTTTAAGGTATTGTCCTGGTTCTGGCAGGGATGGGGTTAATTTTCCCAAGGAGCCAGCAGGGGATACAGGTATTCCATGCCATGTGACCCATGCCCAGGTTTGGGGGGGGGAGCTAGCCGGGGGGAGAGGGCAGGAAGTCGCGGCTGGGAGGGGGCTGCGGCGGTGCGGGTCCGGTCAGGGAGCGGCGGCACTGTAATCGCGTTCGTATATTCCGTTACCGGTGTTACTGTTATTGTTTTCTCTTGCTTTTGCTGTTCTGTTAAACTGTTTTTATCTCAACCCACGAGTTTCTGCCTTATTCCTTCTGATTCTGCCCACGGCTGTGGGAGTTGCGCGAGCGGCCGCGTGGTTCTTTGTTCCCGGCTGGGGCCAAACCCCGACAGGTATAATTTAAAATACTCCCTTATTTGAAAAAGGAATGTTTTTTGGAGGCAGAGGCAGTTGTTCTTAGCCAGAGAATGAGGCTTTCTGTCTTTGGTGGCCTGAGATGCTTGTCTGTAGCAGAGTCAGCTGCTTTAGCTTAGGAGAGAAATTGGATGTCAGATAGATCTCTGTGCTAAGCATTTCTGGTAAGGAAGCTCTGGGCACTTCATTGTTTAAATGTGTTGGGTTTTTGAATCACCGTGCTGAGATGTTTTGCCTTGTATTATGCACTGCATGTGAAACCTGTGTGCTTAATACAGGTTTCTGAACGCTGCATTTTGATATTGGCTATTGAGCGGAAGGGCTACTGAACAATGATGTGTGATTGAGGCCTTTGCACGGTGGACTGACTAGGTGCTATCAACTGTAGATGGATTTCTCGTGTGATGCTAATAGAAGCCATCCATTCATATCTGTGTTAAATGGCAATGGAAAATGCAGGGAGAACACTATTTTTTGTTATTACTGTTGCTGCTTTACAGCCTTTAAGGCGGCTATTTCAACTGTACTTAAGAAGTGCTTCAGTCACTTTGGGTAAAAGAGGAATGAAATAATTTTTTTATGTAACTTTTGAAGGGCTTCACTTCTGGTATATGCCTCTTTCACCTCAGTGCTCCACCTCAACTATCCTGGTCCTGTTTTTCATACCTGTGAGTAAATTAAAGCAAGTCAGAAGTAATTAATTCAAAACAGAACATTATTTAGCTGCTTGCTTAAGGGTCAGCAAAGCAAATACTAAAAAGCAAGAAAGCTTCAAAGCACATCTTCGCTCTCACATAAATCTTAATCTTTTCTCCCAAGCTTTGGGAAATGCTGTTCAGCTCAGCTACTTTCACGAACAACCCACAAACCGCAGATGTTGTGATTTTTTTCCTTTTCAGATCTCTCTCAGGCTTCTGGTGATAACCCCATTCATCTTCATTGCCAGGCTTTCTTTTTTCTCTGCCTGCTTTCAAAAGGGAAGAATGGGGGAAAAAAAAAAAAGTATTTGCTAGGGTAGATGTAGTCAAGTAGCAATCTTCTCCAATTAATAGCTCCAGGCACCATTCAATGAAAAGACTTTATCTCTGCTTTTGTTTAGTTTCCTGATACCGTCATCCATGTCAGCCTCCTGTGTTTTAAAACTGTTGGACCATGTAAACTGAGGTGCACATGATGTCTTTTTCATGTCTAATGTAAATATTTAAGTGATGCAAGTATTGTTTTCCTTTCTTCGCACTGCATTTGTCTTTTCCCGGTGTCTCTTAATCATTGATCTGTTGTGACAGGACTTGTGTGCATTTTCTATATATTTGAGTTAATATGTGGTTCCAAAGATTTAAGCTATATAAGAAAATGTCTGGTTTTGGTCTATCAGGATTTACCACAAGAGAAAATTCTGGCCTTAGGTTTTCCTATAAGTCTCAGTAGCCATACTAGAATTGAAAGATGTAGATACTAACTTACTGTTATGGGAATATGAAGACAATTCTTTTTCCTCTGCTTCTAAATTTTGGTTCATCTTAAAAGGAAACAAAGCCAGTAAAAAAAACTATTACCCTTGTGTACATGTACGTGGATTTTATATTTACATTTTGTCTTTTACCTGTAATTTTCTAACAATCTGGTAAAAAAAAAAAAAGCTCCAGCAAGCTTCACAACAAATTTTGTAAGGAGAAATCAAATACAGACTGCAAATTGCACTCACATAAATGAACACTGTGTCAGGTAGAGTTGTGTCGGATCAACTGCACTGCCGTGAGCGAGCTGAATGCAATGCAAATGTCTGTATTGTTTCTGTATTACGTACTGCTAGTCAGATGGAAACATGTATTATTGGGTGCAATACGTCGTGAAGTTGGAATGAATGAACTTGGGACAAGTTGTCCATTAGAGTTGCTGAGGAGAGTGAGAAGTAGATAGCAGTCTAAAATGATTGAATGGTGTGTGATTACATGGCAGTGAAAAAGCATCCAAGAAGATTACATTTCAGTCCAGGGAGGTCTGAAGTAATGTTGCAGCATGAAAAACAACTACAGTGTGCTAAACACAGTGAATGTAATAGAGACTAAATTCACAACAATGCTTTATAATTATATACATAATTAAACCAGCAACCTAACTAGTCGTGTTTGGAAAAAAGTGTATCTGAAGATTTGAAAGTGGCAAGTTAAAAGTATACCTATCAGTTTCTGAGTTTCTCTATAAATTACAGACTTTTTATTTCTATTCTTTTTTCATTTTTCCTAAAATTGATATTCTAATGACAGCACAGCAAATGGAAAAAAAAATTCTCTGCCTTTTGTTCAGGCATGAGGAAGCCGAAACCACTTCAGTATTTCAGCAAAATGCAACCTTTCTTCAAACATGTCAACATACCATATATTGCAACTGTTCCAAAGAAGTCAGCTTTAAGATATATTTCTCACAAATTTATCGTTTTGACCATTATTCAGTGCAAAGAAGTACCTTCTCTTAGATTTAAACTGCTTGCATTTTTAGCACTTGTTGCACATGCTGTTTTCCCATTGAGGCAGTGAGGTACACAAAAAAGCAAGACATCTTTGCTGCTAACAGAGAGTGACAATGAAAATGAATTTTGTTCTCATGGCTTATTTGTCCCGAGGGAGGTAGGACCACACTCCAGAAGTAATCGGAATTTTTTAATGAAGCAAGTTAAAATGTGAATAAAAGCTCTAGTCTCTTATTCAAGCATGGGAGATCCTATTATCCTTTTATTCTCTGCGGGGTGCCCCGTTTATGTGAGTGAGTCTTTCTCGCAAGAAGTCAGCAGTGGAACGTGACCCAGCCAGCCTCTCTCCTGAAAGGGACTGCAGCCACGGGTTGTTCTCTGAAGACACAGCTGGAGGATGTACCTCAAGATCTTCACCAGAAGCTGCAAAATGATCTTGTCCTCTGCTATGAAGCAGAGGTTAGCTTAGACAGCAGAAGATATGGGACTGAAGACTGTCCAGGCTTGAACAGAGAAGTTACAGAAACGTGCTTAAGCCAATTTTCCCTGAATCATACCAGCTTTGCTGCGGGGTTTGAGTTGTGCAGTTGGCAGGACTATGCATAATGACGTGATGGAGACATGCTCCAGAAAGAAGGCCCTTCCTGACAGAGGTTGTGGTGCTCCATTACGTCCTGAACCCTGTTTATGAGACATCAACAGAAGTATGCTTTTCTCCTTCAACAGCCCAAGCTGTGTCTGCATATAGCGCATGTTCATGGGCTTCTCCCTACTCACTCAGCACCTTTCAGGCACACACCTCTTCCTCGTGTGAATGCTGAGGGTTAGTCCTAACCTCAGAAAACCTTCCAAGGACCTCTTTATGTAATTTTATGTTTCTGTCCGTGTGCTGCATAATGTATTTCACAGTCCCAAATTTATGTGGTTGGGTCTTTAACAAGTCTAGGGAAAAAAATAATATACTGGAAGTCCTAACCACCATAGTGGCTGAGTACCCACAATCCAATTGTTATTTGTATGCTTAATATATTAATATTGCAGCAGACTTAGAGTATTTAGTAAAATGATTTCCCTATCTGCTTCATAACAACTGCCTTCATATGCGCATTACTATTTACATGTCACTTCTTGTTCATAGTCCATGTTGAACCAATGTAAGTCTTCCATTTTTTCCTCATAACGCTGTGTTTCCAAACACCTGATATGACCATTTTGGCTACTGTCTTCTGGACTGTCCCTAATCTGCCTATCACTGTCTTACTATGATTTGGGCAACAACAGTCAAGGTATTCCAGCTGTGGCAGCACTAAGTAGGCACACCAGAAGGTATACTTCTGGATGCACATGTGCAACATCATCATGCTGTTGGTCCCTGTTCATAATTTGCTGTTGTTCCTTGTCCTGTTCCTGTCTGACATGCTGTTACTCATTTATCGGTATACTTGTATGTATGCGTACTTGTATATATTGAATTTCAGAGGACTGATTTTGGGCTACTCCTTGAAATTCCCGGTATCACTGAGTTCTGACCCTTCCTCTGGATTATCTGCAATTCTTGTCCTTTCTGTTCCATCATCCATTGGAAAAGACTGAGATGGGTCTCTGGTGAAACCACACAGAGGTCTTTTTGGACAACCATTTCATTTTGTCCAACACCCATTTTTAAGAAGTCTTTGAGTGAGCTTTTTTCAAGCAGAAAGATGCCCTCTTATGAGGATTTCATCTAGTCTGTGTTTCTGAGTCTATGGGAATATCATACAGCTTTCCTTGCTTTATGGGTTGCATCACATAAAGATAACCTTAATGATCTACTTAAGGGTGGAATTTATGTTTAGGAGATAGAGAATTCAGTCATATTTTGGGAAGTTAGCAAAAAATGCCCAGAGTGCTGCAGTACTAAGCCACAAATTGAATGTTCTATTTAAATCTTTCTGCAAGAAATCTGCTGTAACCCAGACCCACGTCATTCATATTCCAAACCTTGTCAGAGCCTGATTCACTCAAAAATTTTAAAACTTTTTTTTATTTTATTTTGGAAGTCAAGAGAGGCTTCAGTCATTTTAAATTTATTTCCTTCTATAAGTATTTTAGGCAGTCAGTGAGGCAAGCACCAGGTTATTATTGTGGTGCAGGCTATACTGAAATAGAAAAAATACTGAATGCTGAAATCTCCACAAATCTGCTTTCTTGAACATATAGAAAACAGTGAACCTTCTGGGAAGCCAGTGTTTTGAATAAAAAGTGAACTGCAAAAAAAAATAAGTGTTTCTAAAAACATATGCGAATTTTTTTGTCTTGTTTTGTTTTTACAACGCGAGTTTCATTGATTCCAGTACAGCATTTTCAGTAAATCCTTCTGTCAGTGAGGTCTGTGTGGCACAACAGAAGAGTTTAGATATAATTTATAAATAAATCCAGCATTCAGCTGACAAAACCACCAGGTAGACTAGCAAGTTGGCTGGAATTCCTGGATTCAGCTCTCCCAATGAGGTAATGCTTTTTTGGTTTGAGAACCTATGCTGCAGAAGCTACATTTTCCCTTTCAGTGTATGCAGAGCTTTAGCTTTAATGTTTGCAGAATATTCTTACCTTTGTCTTTTAAAGCTGTGCTTTAATTTTTATTTTTTTTTTTTTTTTTGGTCAGGTCCTGCTTCAGCCAGTTTTACTAGGACTTGGAACTCAAATGTTTTGAGACTTTTGAGAAATATTTTCTATCAAAGGGCACAATGATACATTCAGAAAGTTCATTCATGGTTACATGCATCATTCATGGTTTTTATTCATATATAATCTCCTATTTGTTTTGAAAGCTTGCTCCCAAAATATTCCATTGTGTAGAAAATTCCCCAGAGCACATTCCTTTTACAAGTAATACAGTCTTTTATAGGTCGTTTCTAATTTGGACACTTCACTGAACACAGCTGCCACAATTAGAGACAAATTTGTGATTTTCTCCATTGTATGATACCAGTGTGAATGATACATAAACACAGCTGGCCCGAATGCAGATTTCTTCACATGATGATGCCTATCAGCAGCAGCAGTTCTCTGAGGCACTGACCCACAGAGGCCAAATTAAAAATCAAATTAAGCATCATAAATGCAACTTCATTACTATTCACACGAATCACGAACAGATACGATTTATATAAGAAAATTGACCTAATGTCCCTGATGGAAGAAGTGCACGGGTCAATGTAAGGTTTCATCATACCACAAGACATTTAGGCATAAAACCATCCGCAGTTCCTGCAGATGTAAGTATTCTTTCAAAGGAGTATTGTACCTAAAAGGATGATGCTGAAAGGCAGTCAGCTTTCCCATATATGTGTTATTCAGTAAAAATACTAATTTTCACTAAAATGACATGAAAGTTCTATTAATGTTGTATTAAAGTTATTTATTTGTGCAGGTACGAGACTCTGCAGCAACCAGTAGGAGCTGCATATTCTTAGAACTTAGTGTCAACAGATATCATGTCTTTCTGAAATTTTAGCAGGATTTTGAGTGTGTTTGGAATAAAATTATTCTCCCATCAAAACTGGTGGTAAGGGAAGAGATGACGAGGGGAGGGCAATGAAAGTTGAAGAGGATTTGGGAAGTCTGACTGTGAAAAACAGATTCAAACAGAGAGATGGATTTGGCAAACGAGGGGAAGGACTAACTGGACAAAGGTGCAGAGGACGACCTGACAGGGACAGTGCAGGGACTTGGGTGGAAAAAGAAGGGCTTGAAGTAAAAGAAGGAAAAGGATGTGAGAACGGTTAGACAAAACAAGCTAAATTCAGGATAAGTTGTTTGAGGAGGAGAGACTGGGAAAGCTTGAAGCCCAGGCCTGTGGTATGGATCAAAGGGATAGTGAAGAATCAAGAGTAAGAAGGGTAGCAGTGGAGCAAAAGGAGTCAAACAGTGATGCTGGAGGAGCACATTACCAACGCAATCCAAATTTCTGAGAGTGAGCGAGGGAGAGGGAGTGAATCTGGACTATGCAGTAATGGGGCTCATTTTTCTGTAAAATGCTTTTTAATCTGCTGTGAAATTCAAAAGTTTCTGAATGGCACAAGGCAGCTCAGAAAGAGAGTTTCCGGCTCAAGGCAGTTAAATTTTCCTTTGTGAACCTGGATTCCATACCTGCCATAAGTTTTATATGAGAATACTACATAAATCTTTTAAACCAGACCTCCACAAATGGGCGCTGATTGCATGTGCTCTTTTTTTTTTTCTGGGTGCTCAGCTGCATTCATGAACTCTTGGTTTATGTCTGCTCAAAGTGAGTGGAAACTTCACACCTGAATTTCCAAGTGACGCAGCTCCTCATGTGCCCAATAGAAGCAATTATAATGCTATCTCAGTCAGAGAAGTGTGCAGAAAGTGAGTCAGTTAATATATGTGAACCGTTTGAGTATCACAGTGATGAGCACTGCGGAAAAGCCCGGGAGGATGCTAATGCTGTTACTGGAGCAAGGTTGGGCGGCAGGCAGTAAATATGGCAGCACAGGACCACATATCAACCCTGGAAGAGGAAACAAAAGAGAAACAGAAGCTTGTCCACCTGATTTTTAGCAGAGCACTCTTCCTTCCTGTGAACTGAATACAGCAGTGGTCCTGAGGGGAAAAGCAGTGCGTGAATGTGTAATTACAAGACTGTATCATAATGTGTATACCCAAAGGGACTGGATTAATTTTGCACAGGCAACCTTTCTTCTGACATTGCCTAACTCTGAAATGCATGATTGGTGACTGTAAGCAGGAGCAGAGGGACTGCTCTTTTGGTAGTTCTCCTGTGTTTGAAAAAAAACACCTAATAACAGCTCTGCAGCATTAATTGTATTTTATATGCAACAACATCCCTGATCATTTTCAGTCCTGGAGTTTTAGGTTGGTTTGTTTGTTTTACTAAGACTGTAATATTTGTGTTTAATGTAGGATTGTATTAATTATTTCAGCAACCTGAACTTCAGGTTAAATAGGTATTTAGTACGTGAGTAGCAGTGTATGTAGGACAACCCTGAGTAATGCAACAATTTTCTTGATAGTCTGTGGGGCCGGGGGAATAAAATTGCTTGTTTAATATTCCAATCTGCTATGAGATACTCTTCGCAGTCCTTTCTCAAATGACTCAGGGACCCAGGCTCAGAGACCCAGGCTGCTCGGGGGCTGAATGAGGTGTTTATATTTCTCATTGTTCTGAGGCTGTGGTGCTCTGTGAGGTGACTGCGTCGAGCGATGGGTATCCTCGTTAGGGGAGGCTGAGTGTGAGGCTGCCACAGCAGAGCCTGTTTCTCTTTTGGCCTCTTTGCATCCATGGCTCTCTGCACTGAGGTGCTCCATGGCTCTTTCCCAGCCAGTAGTGCCAATCCAGGAGGACCTGCAAGAAGGGCACGTGATGACTGTGAACATGCAGGTGACTAAAACTGGGTTTTAATTAATAATGACTATCATGGCGTG
>NW_009649306.1:1800644-1814029 GCF_000708025.1 Charadrius vociferus
TTTCTCCCCTGTATGGATCTTATATAGCAGCCGTGTTAGTCTTGCCCAG
Source organism: Charadrius vociferus (assembly GCF_000708025.1). Lineage (NCBI taxonomy): Eukaryota > Metazoa > Chordata > Aves > Charadriiformes > Charadriidae > Charadrius > Charadrius vociferus. The sequence continues at coordinate 1,800,694 of NW_009649306.1, forward strand.
TATTCTCACCCCATCATACTACAGTGATCCACTGAGTTCAGTACAGTATGTCATTCTTTTATAGCTACACTTGAATTTAGCAAGGGAACATTTAGCAAGAAAATGAAGATTCAAGAACACCAGGGTATTTAATGAATCCACCTTGGTTTTGTAGAGTTGTTCCTCTAGGGGAGGAAGTTTTTTTTTTTTTTTTTTTTTTTTTCTTTCAATTTAGAACTATTTATAAAGATTTTTCAATTTTTATCAATGTGGTGTTTTAAAAGGAAAACTTAAGTCCAACTTGACATATTTGTTTTAAAGTCAAGCTCATGTTTAAGTGGGGTTTTTTTAGCTTCCAGTTTCACTCATTGTAATTTTCTTTTCTTTTTCAAGAAAACACACCGAGTAGCTCCAGCAAACAGAGTTACAGAGCTACTGTATAGCAACTGTAGTTCATGGTACTATTTGCTTTCTCTTATGAGAAGAAAAAGTGGTGTGCTAGGACTATCTTCCCATGATCTCATATTTATAACTTAGATTTCTCCATTATGAGAAAAAACTTGCTTCAGATTACCGGAATGTCTGACTGTTTCATAGCCTTATCATAATGTCCCTTGATTTGGTCTAGCCGCTGTGAAATTGTGTAAAGAACAGATTCAGCCAGAAAAGGAGAGAGCCAGCTGGGGTTTGTGACATACATGCATAAATATTACTGCTGTTGTATCCCATGGACGGACGAACAGTATGTTCATACAGTCTTTTGCCATTTTGGGGAGCTGTAAGATCATGAGGTGGACTACCTTTGAAATGCCTTGTGAAGAAGATGCTAAAATTTATAAAATTTCAAGATAGGGATGGAGAGTAGTAGCTCTGTAGTATCAAACATGCTTCTGTGTTTTTCAACATATCCAGCCTTTGTCTAGACTTGCCACAATCTGGTTTCTCTTGCATGCACTTATATTTGGTTCAGTAGATTTTTATGGAAAGAAACATTTAATATTCTGTTTAAAAAATCGTGCTGTCTGAATCTCTTATTTTAGAAAGTATTGTGTATTTTTATGATCAATGGCATTTCAGCATTTAAATTTATTGATGGTAACCCTTTGTAAGATAGGAAAGCTTTATTGTCTTCTCTTAGGGATAGCAATGAAAAGCAAAATGACATGATGGTAGTCAGGCTTGAAAACTGAAGCAGAATAAGCTATCATCTAAGATGCGTAGCAAGCCAAAGTTGTGGCTTAAATGTGAATTCAGTTTAGTGGTGTAACATTGCCAAACAAGATCATATACTTAAATGATAAAAGCAAATTTGACTACAGGCTCATCTATTTTGCGATGTGCTGACTACAAATTTATTTCAGGTATTTGATGGCTGGGATAAAGAGAGGGGTTTCTTCTATCATGAGTAAGTGTTTCAATCTTCCCAGGATAATCTTTCCAGCACACTTCTGAAAAACCACTTTCCCACGAGATTCTCCTGAAAGCTATGCACTCTTCCTAATGGCCATACCTTTTTTCTTTCTTTCCCTTTTTTACTTTCTTTAAACTAATGGTCATGAAACAGAGAACTTGACTCCAAAATAAAGCAGGGCTCTGATTCTAGTTTGGCTGCTTGTACAGAGAAGCCATTGACACAAAATATAGACTTGCAAGAATTTGGCTTTTAAAATGGGCTCGAAGTTGTGTTTATGGTATCTTTGACAACAAAATTTTATGGGAACATCAACATAGTCATTTTACATGAGACTCCATGTTAAGAAAGTCTAATTATTCTCAGGCACTATCTAGGGCAATTTTTTTTCAGAAAAAGGATGTGAGAATCCAGTGTAGACCAAGGTGAAGACTATTTCTAGTTTCCTTCTGATTGACAGGAGTTTTACTTAAATCTGGAAACTTGAGAATCAATGCTGCTGCCAAAAATTGCACCGTAATAGTTTGGATTCTGTTGTCTACATAAATGTTTTTCTTTTGCTTTTATATTTCTGACCTCAAGAATTCGTGGGGGAAATTAATTCTGTAGCTTCATTGCATATCATGTCAAAAAAGCATTTTCATATAACTGTTTTGAATATTCAGTGATATTATTTTTTCTGTTTCACTGGGTACCCTTTCACTTCGCGTTTATGATTGCTAACTCCTGTTTTCACACTCTACCTTTTCTTCTACCTGAATTATTTTCTGTGTTTGTATTCTGCTCTAATTTCATGAATATGGATTGTAAAAAAAAAAAAAAAGAAAAATAGGTCATTCCAAAACTATTTTGCTCAATTTACTAATTTTTGCAAAACAGTGGTTCTTTATCATACAGTAACTGAGAGCGATAGTTACCAAAGCATGGAAGGCCTCGGCTTAAATCCCTCTTCTTGTGGGAGGATTTCAGCCCATATCTTGTGTCTTTGGAAGAGAATGCCTTAACCACCAGCCTGCACAACATGCTGGGAAGAGGTTTTCTGAGTCTTTCTTCTTGGAAATTGTTCCCTAACTCAACCTGATATGCACTGAGAGGGAAGGAACAGTGTAAGATCTGAATTCTTCTGTTTGTATCAATAGCAGAAATTGAGGAATGAACTGAGATTATAGGTCCTTACCTGTTTCTCAGTTCTTGTGAATGTAGCCCGTTGTTCTGCAGGCAAAGAAAAACATCAATTACTTACATATTCTGTACCAGTATCATTCCCATTTCTTTTACGGAGCTGACAGCACCAGTATTTTCCAATTATACTCATGGACAGAAGGTTTTTTCTTTTATGAAAAGCGGTCTCATTTCTTTTCCTTGAGCATCTCCATTAGTTCAGCAATATTCTCTTTGATAGGAGTAACAAGCTCTGCATACAGTATTGCAGGTGAGAATGACAGAGTTATAGGGCAAACTGTGTTTCTGATCTCTTAAAAGTGCACACCACTTATGTATGAAGCTTGTTGTCTTAATTTCCTTGAGGTGATTTCATAGACTGAAAGAAATTCAAGCTCAGATCTTCAGTGGCTTGTGTAGCAAAGATGTTTAAATTAACAGGTTTATCACGCGATCGCTTGCTTTTGTATTAGCGAGTCTTCTGTTTTGGAAGGTGGGATCAACAGTGGATACAATATGCATTTGTAAAGAAAAGCATCATTTGGTTTAGTAAGTGCGAGCAAGGCATAATATCACAGATTTTTGCAAGAACAATAGGCCTTCATGTATAGATCTGGTATATTCCCTTGTCCTTCTACACTATAAAAGTGAACTGCTCAAGAGCTCTGTCTCAGGCAGTAGGATAACCAGTATCTGGCCTTTATAAAGAGAATTTTTTCATTCATATTTACCCTTTTGCTATACAAGCTTTGAACCATGGCAAACGTGTTCGGTAGCATAACTAGAAGAGTGGGAGCAAGTTCTTCATGTTTGATAGCTCTGGAGTCTCTTAACCCTTAAAAACTTGTCAGCTTATTTTATAGAGAGTTTACATCAGATCTCAGCTGACTACTGTTAATTTAAGCAAACATATACATGCATATGGAGTCAGAAACTTGGCTTCTGGTGCAGTTTGTCACTGTGAACTGTTATAATACATTTACAGTTTGCAATTTGAAGTATTTGTTGCTACTTGTTTTAAGGACGTGAAAAAAGGGAGACTATGATCCAGTCTGGCTAAATCCTGCCTACGATGGAATTAGAATGCTTTAAACTCTGCTGAATCCTAGACACTGATCCAGCCTGCTTACTTAGTAAGGCTATTAAATCCATCAGGCATTGAAATTCATTAGATGCCTCCTGTGTAGTCTCAGTGTTTCCTAGGCGCTAACGTTTTGTCAGTCTGTATGCACAGAAGAGCCTTTCTTTCTGGGGAATTGAGTGCCAAAAAGTATATCGCAATCTAAGATGAGGCAGAAAGGTATCTGAACCAAAAGTCCCCAAATATTAGACTGTGTGATGTCTGTGTTTGGCTTCACCTCATATGAGGACAGTACTGCGTGGGGAAAAGGAAGGGATCTAAGTTTCTGTCCCCGGTGATAAGCAATGTGACAAGGACATGGGGGTTGGACTTGATCTCCAGAGGTCCCTTCCAACCCTGACCATTCTGTGATTCTGTGACATGGTTTAATGGGAAATGCATAAATACATAAGTTCTCTCACAACTGGGTGTTTTAACTAATAAGATGGACTTGAGCTCTTGCAGCATTTGCTCCTCTTCAATGTGCTGGACAGGGTGACATGATGTCTAAAGAGCTCTCGGTATTCACTAGGCCACTGTCCTGAGACGTGACCTCAGCTCTGATCAGGCTGAAGATAGCCTGGCATCCAGATCTTCCACCTCTTTCACACATTTTTATTGCCAACACAGTTCTGTGAAATGCCACCACTCTGTGGACTGAATGAATGGAGCCATCCAAGATTCTCCTTTAGCTTCCTGTGATCTCAGTGAAAAAGATGAACCCCTCATTTAAGCAGACTGGATTGAAGTTGTCTGGAAATGCCTGAATTCTATATATAATGTCAGGAAAAAAAGGATAATTACATAAGCTAGGAAGACTAGATATACTTTTGCAAGTCTTCAAAGGTATCTGCATCTCTCCATTGACTTGTAGAGAAGCTGGGCAAACTAAACTGCCTTCCCTCGCCAAACACGTAAAACTGAAGTGATGCAATTTCTAAATTTGAGCAGACTGGATAATACCCTGAAAAACAATGTTCTGTGGCCAGATGGTTGAATGAAAATGGCATGAGTCTCCTGCGGTATGAATATTGCGAATGGCAAAATTTCATGTTACCCTTGCCAAGGAGAAATTTTGTATAATGAACCTTATTGCTGGAGGGAGGAGTCACATGTACAACCTTTTCTCAGACTCTACATGAACTCCTTCGTCCAGAAGGTGCAACAGCCTACTTATTCCTTCTGCCCTGTTGTTAATGTACTGTTCTGTCTGAGTAATACAGCTTGAAAGCAAATTGTTTTGATGGATCCAGATACATTTCTATATTTCACTGCCACTAGTTTATCATGATGTTCAGGGACAAAGAGCAACAGATCTGTATCTGACATGTTTTGATATATCACACCACCTCCACAAGCCAATGGTTTTGTTTTGAATAATATTCCGACATAACTGCTAACCTAAGGTATAGAGAAGTACTTGCTTAAAAGCCTGAACAGCTTACACATGGAGGGGGCTCTGAATTTTTAGGAGGGGTTGAGGAAGGAGGAGTATTCAAGTGTGTTTGGGAGGTGGGGGGAGTGTTTAGTTTGTCCCCATTAAGCGTCAAATTTGTGCTTCCTGTTTTAAGGAACTGGACAAGTCAATGAGACTGAATTGTATAAATTATTCTATTCGACCTATTTGAAAGCCCCCACATGGACTTCACAAAATGCTTTTTCAGATGGAGGGTTTGGTGAATCATAATCTACTGAACGGGGTCTGTTCAGATTCCTTTGGAGTCCTTGGATATTTGCCACGGTCACCAAATGCACTGTCTTGAGTTGAGCTCGCAGATGCTGCCTTGCTTGTGTTCAAATCATGTTTAAATTATAAAATATGGTGATCCTCCGTATGCCGAGGACAAGCTTGGTCCTTCCTGTTCTCAGGTCCCCTTGGATATGAGTGATAGATATTTTTTTTATCTGTGAATGTGCTGTTAAAAATATTTACCTTTTTTATCCAGAGTTATCTGAAAAGTAGTTGCTCTTCTGCAAAAGCACATATATGTTTTGAGTTTATACTGTCTCTTCAAACAGTGAGGTTCCAACCTGTGAGCACATTCATGTAATCTCTTTATATCCTAGCTCCGTGTAACAATATTTTTATTTCTAAGAATTGTAATTTACAATACATAATAACCTCTAACACTTAAAAAAATCACTGTACTGACGAACTTTATCAGTCAGAAAAAATCATCAAACTGCTACTAATTTGTGTATACCTTTCATTTGGGGGGCTGATTACTCTAACCTATAACGGAGAGTTCCTGTATCTTCTTTGAGGTTTGGCCTTGACATGACATTATGGAGAAGCTGTACAAAAGTTTTAACTTTTAGGACATATAACTCCTATTTTTACACTTTCTCCTTTTAATGGTGGATATTAACTGCAGGGTTTTACCACTGTATTTTCAAGGCAGTTAACAGCTCTGGTATAAAATATTTGACATCCCTGTTTGCACCTGACCATTCGTTAATGTAAAATTTGGCAGGTTACGTAGCCCGAGACTGAACTTGATGCCTCTTAAAGATTTTAACACCTTTTTATGGTGGTAGAACTCACTTCTGATTATTGGTTAAAGTAATCATTTGTCTAGACACTTAAAAAGATGTTTTGCTGCTTTTTTGACTTTTTTGTATAAAGTACTGATGATGCTATGAGCCTTGAAGTAATTCTCTGCATGATTTCATTTGATCCTTAACCTTTTGATTTATTATATAAAACAAATTGGCAGTCAGAGAGGGATTATGTAAAAAGTTCATTGAATATCCAAGTCACCTATTCTCTGCAGACTTCTCAGATCTGGTCAAGAGCTTTTCCAACAACAACAAAATCTCTTTCTGCTATTGAGGTCGAGGAGGAGGAAAAGGGGAGGCTATTTGCTGAAACTCAGTGTTTTGAAGAATTGAGTCAGTTGGTTTTGATGATCATCTAACCAGCTGGGCCTGGTTTCTTCCCCGTGCTTTGCCTGGCTGAAACCCTTCCCATCACTTGTCAGGTCTTCTGCTCAGAGGTGGCCTGGGAGCAAGGACTACTGCAAGCCCAAGAGCCGCTTGGAGAGAAGCAGAGGTTTGCAAGCTGTGCCAGTCCCTTGAGGTGTTTTGGGAATCAGAGTTGCGCTGAAGCCCCTAGGTCCTGCACACCCTGGCTGCCTGGTGCTGGATCAGGAGACAGTATAAATGTGTTGAATAAGGCAGAACTACATAATACGTAATTTAGGCCAGCTTCATAGCCTTAGGTCAGCTTCATGCTGGCTGCAGAAGGACAGGTGATGTTAGCCTGCTAAAATACTGATTTCTGTATATTTTTTGACCAGATTGAATGCTTCATGTGCTTCGGGTTTTTTAGTTTTGTTTCTTTTTTTGTTGTTTTGCTTTTTTTTTTTTTTAATCTGTAATTATTGGGAGCTGTAATGTCAAATTTGCAGGATTTATTGTTTATAGCATTTCATAACTGGGGTCTCTATTTTTATCCTAATTTGGGAAAATCTAATTAACATGTATAGCTCTTTCTTCCTCTCCGACACGCATTCTGAGAAAGCATCCCTACTCAGAAACATCTATCTTTCCAATCTAAAATGAAACTCTTCTTAAATATTGACTTTACCAACAGTATGGGAATTGTGAGTTCTGAACATCTCTATTGATGATGTTGATCAAATTCATTTATTTTACAGATGCCATGTCACTGGTTTTAAATGACTAAGTGGCTTCTTGGAAGAAGAAGCAGTTACTGTCCTGTGACAGTCTGAGAAATTCAGAGTGGTTTTTTTTTCCTTTTCTTTATTTAATATAGTATAGCCATCCTGTGGTAGAATTACAGAGACATAGCTCCAGCTGTGCTACTCAGCTTCTGTAAGCAGAATTAAAATTGCATATAAATGGTTTAATTGCCCTTCAGTTTGTAATATTGCAAACTCAAGCTGTGACTAAATTTTTTTTAATCTATAAATATAGGACCAGCATTTGTTAATGTTTTATGCATAGCCATTCTTATTTATGTTGTGGATTGTGGGCAGTAAGATAAGGTGTGTACCTCAAAAGACCTACTTTTGGTAGATGTAGCTCTACAAAGCTGGTACTTGACATTATTTTCATACCTAGGGTGACTCACTAGATTTTGATTAATGTTTTAAAAGAAGCCAACACTCATTAAATACAGAGTAGCTGTTATCAACAGCTACTATAAATGAACCCTAATGGGGGTTATTGAATTTCATTTTACATATCAGCAACAGCTGGTCTGTTCAGAGAGTTCCCATTCAGCTTCTTACAGTCCCAGGAACTTGAATTCTTTTTTTAATATGACTGAGGGGTCCAATCTCAAATTGTTGATGGGAGTAGAGACCTCCTGGTGCCCCTGGGGAAACTGCTAGAGGCATGCAAAATCGGGGATAATAAAATATGACAACATCTTGTATGATATTATTGAATGGACTGCTTTTATTTCATATTCGCAAAAGCTTTTCCAGTCACATGAAAAGACGCAGTCAAGCTGATCCTTTATAGAGGGAGGAGTATGGCCCTTCTGTGAAGCAACACACCCTAGATCAAACAGTATTTTTCTCGTCTTAGGTGGAAGACATTTCAGTTACTGTTACAAAGAGATAGTGTGTGTGTGGCCATACTTACATGTTTATTTTGACAAAAAATTATTTTGACTACTTTTTAAATTTAATTTTCTCCTGAAGGCAAAGAAGGAGGAGACAAACATCTACGTTTTTTCTGGTTAAGTGTTAGCTTAAAGATGAATGTGTATTCAACCATGGAACTTCATATTGCTGCATCAGCAAAAACCTGTTCAAAGTCTGTGAAACCATGAATTTCTGTCATTTCATAGGCCAGAAGATATTATTATTCATTTAGCATAATGGATAGATTGTGATTGCTTATGCTAAATAACCTAGACATCAGCCAGATATTATCACAGAGTTAACAAAATGGTGTAGCGAGCATAATATACTGCTTCTATAATGCAAAAGCGTATGTTTTTTTGTTTTATAGCTAGATAAGGAAAGCACATTTAGTTCATCCTATCCTGTTTGAGGGCTGAGATGAAGGAATATGCATTTTTCATGGAAAGAGCTAAACACCTGAACAAATTATAGCAGCGTAGCAATTGGGGTTTTCTATCTATAGTTCAACAGTGACCCCAAGGACTCCATAAACTCCTCTCAGGGAATCATACCTTTTGTACTGTTATATTTTTCACCTCCACATCTGCAATAACATACAGAGTAGTAGCATACTCCTGTCAAGGCCCTATTGAAATGGGTCCGGTAGCTGTTAGAGTAAAGGTGAAGGGTCTTGAGAATAAGTCTTAGGAGGAGTGGCTAAGGGACATGCGGTTGTGCCGGGGGAGGTCTAGGTTAGACATTAGGAAAAACTTCTAGACTGAAAGGGTTATCAGGGACTGGAACAGGCTGCCCAGGGAAGTGGTTGAATCACCATTTTTGGATGTATTTAAAAGCCGTCTAGATATGGTGCTCAGGGAAATGGTTTAGAAGTGGGCCCAGTAGAGTTAGATAATGGTTGGACCTGATGATCTTAAAGGTCTTTTCCAGCCATAACGATTCTATGATTCTGTGAAAGGACTCTTCAACAAGAAATAGCTGCTGTTATTAATAACGTGATTTGCAATTGCAGACTATGTTTCATGCATGTCGTGTCATGTATGTCTAAAGAATGATATCAGAATGTGAATTTGGTTTAGTCAGTCCTTTACTGCTGCATTATTTCAACGGCTCTAGTTTGACTTTCTCTCTTTTTTGTTTTTTCCTTTCTTCTTTTTCTGACTTTTTTTTCTTCATCTTTCTTGTGCTTTCAGAAGGAAAACAATACAGGTGAGGGGTTTTTTTTAAAGATAAAGCTACCAACAACATCTCCCAGCTAGTTCTGTGTGTAATTTAGTAGCTTAGAAAAGACTCTAAAGTACATGCAGCATTAACTTTACTTCTTATTCTAAATCACCACTCAGAATGGACAGGCTCCTTATCCTTAAAACTGTACCTCTCTGCAGAATCCTAAGATCATAAAAGGAATAAAACCATGAGAAACCGATTATGCTTGAGGGACCATCATTCTATGTTCTTGTAGATAGTTTTAAAACCTCCATCACACTGCAAGAGACAAACTTAGGCTGTGCTTCTGTCAATCGCTGCATTTATGCAAAAACTCTGCAATGAAAATCATCTCCAGTGCTTTCAGTGAAGAGACTGTAACTCTTTGTAAGTGATCCAGGTTGCCCAGAGAAGTTGTTGAGGCCTCATCCCTGGAGGTGTTCAAGGCCAGGCTGGACGTGGCCTTGGGTAACCTGGGCTAGTGGGAGGTGTCCCTGCCAATGGCAGGGGGGTTGGAACTTGATGATCTTCAAGGTTCTTTCCAACCTAAACCATTCTATGATTCCCTGCAAAAAGCACTGCTAAAGTTTTATATTCCAAATATTATACGGGCTCTTTGGATATAGTCCAGTTTGTATGCATACAATACTATCATCCTCATTTTGCACACTACTGTTCATCTCATTTGGGTTTATGATGGAAGATTAACAAATAAAACCAAAGATCTGATGCATATTTATTTCATGCATGCACACACAGAGAATATTTTATATCGTAAACTGCCCAGGAACAGGTGTTTTCTGATCTTGACACAAAGTCAAGTTTGATGGCACTAGATTAGCAAAGGAGATAAAAAGAAATAAAATGAGTGATAAGTATCATTCTTGTTTTATTTTCATCTGAAGATGTTTCTCATGCTAATGTGCTGCTGGCTTAAACAGAAGTGCCAGATAGTGTTAGGACTATTCGGTTATCCGACTCTTTGACAAGCCTGATTTTGCCTTCCAGAATAGGAACCATACAAAGGGCAACATTTTTCTTTGTTTATTGTCCCTCTCTACAGATCTTCTTGAGTCTACTTGCGTGGATAGGATTTTCCTACAAGTCTTAATTTAACAAACTTAATTTAAACCAGGTATCACCTCTCAACCTTTGGGTTATGAAATGCTTCCTGGCATGACATTAGCCTTTGTTATATATAAGGGTACTGCTGAGATGCAGCCCTTTGCTGGGGCAAAGTTTTAGTGTGTTTTAGTTTTACGGTACTCCTTCCTGATCATATACATTTCCACATTGCTACATTAAGTCCATAGGAGTGCATAATATTTCATAAATTGAGAACCTCTGATTATGCGTGGGTTAAATTTGAGGTTTGGATTAGGTGACAATCAATGATAGCTTGCTGGCTTTGGGAGACTCTGTGCTATTTTTAAGGATTCCATGACAATTTAAGCACTTCTGCTAAGTGAGTGTACCTTGCTGTACAAGAGATTTCTACTTAAAATGACCATAAGCAAAAGGATATTCGTGAAAACATCCTTCTTAAAGGCACTGTCGTAGATACCTAACTTAAAGAGTGCACTGACAGCAAAGGAAATTTTGCTAGTAGTGAGGCTCACAGCACATGCTAGATCAAGCTGATTGTAGCAAATGCGTGATCTTTGCAAACTCCCATTTTCAGCTGACTGCCATCTCCTTATGCATTATATGTGAAACATCCTGCATTTTTCCAGAAGAGGTAGTATTTCAGGATCAAGTTAACTGGCAAATATAGTACATAATTATGCTGTAAAAGTAGTCTTGATTAAAAAGTGACCAGATGAGATTAAAAATCTCTAGTGAAGGAAACAGCAGGACACCACGATTATAAAGGCAGAAAAGAATAGATGCCTCAGTTCAATTTGCCTTTGAGTACAAATACTGAGTTTGGGTCCTGATTGCTGAATAAAGCTTCTTCCTACTCACATAATACAGCAGCCGTTGAGTGTCTCTGAGTACCATGTGCAGGAAATGTCTGATAAAACAAAGTTTCATCCTGAAGTGCTCGTTCCTGGGGGCAGAATTCTCTGATTCAGAATGTGCCGTGTTTGATGAAATCTTCCACAAAACCAAAGCAGAGTTCAAAAGAGGAGCATCTATTTCCCTGACGGCATCAGCAGTGAGTCTGATGGAAAAGTCACTTTCACCAAGCAGCTGCAAGGCTCAGGGGGATTCTGGTTCTCTGGAAATATTGAAACTTTTGCATTTAGTCCCATTTTGACCAAAATAAGACTCAGTAACAATAGGGGGAAAAAAAATATCCCTTTTCTGCCATCAGGGAGTCCAACTTGTAAACTGGCTCTGTCTGCATCTCATGTGCTGGAGGTGACACTCTTCTGATACACAGAGGTTTGCCTGCAGGGAGTTCCCAAAGAGGAGCTGGACTCAACGTTAGGCTTGCCTCTGAAGTCCACCTGGGCCACCTCCTTTTACTTGTGAAAGACTTGCTTATGTCTTTAAGGCTTTTTCTTGTGGAGGGAGCAGTGGCTAGCAAATGGAAGGCTTTGACTGACGCAATAATAAAAACCAGAGCTGGTAGGAAACAGATATTTCAAATCTGTGCATAATTCCAACATTTGGAGCGTAGGATGGTGGCAGATTTGTGGTAATGCGAAATGGAAAGAAACTCCAAATTTCAGTTTCTCGTGAAACAGACATTCCTTTCTCTTCTCATTGATTGTCTCTAACATAAGCGCTGATGGTTTTGGTTTTTCATTAATGCAACATCCTATATAAAATTTAAAAACAACGTCAGCTGTAGGCACTTAATTAGTATTAAAGCTTAATAGCTTAAAAAGCATGAATCAACTACTATCAAAATTTGATGTTTATTTTCTTTTATTGAAAAGCAACTTGTCAGTCAACATAATTCCCCCAAATAGATAAATTTTTGATAGTTGTATTTTTAAAGGAAAACTGTATTGCCTCATGATAACAAAAACTTTCTTGGCAGTCAAGAGCCAGCTTTCCAAGTGCTCTAGTCCTGAAAACGATATTGCTTGTTGTTTAGTTCGCATTTGATCAAGGCTTCTGTTCAATATGCCTGGTGTTTGATTTAATTAAGATTTTAAAAAACTAAATAAATATATTTACAGGTAGACATTGTCAAAAAATTGAATGTTGGCAGGAGTACTAACAAGCCCTGTCATTGCTACCAGCTAGCAAATAAATAATATCTCCTTGATGTGAATAATGCTTCTGAAAATGCATCAGTTTGCATTGTCACCTTGAATCTTCCTGCTACTGCTTTAACAAGCATTTGTGTACCAGAGTGATCTATGTAAAGATGTAGGTTATGGGTGCAATAAACACACACAGGAAAAAAAGTAATTGTAATATAATCACTAAAAAGGAGAAAGTTAAAAAATCTGGGCTACCACTAGTAGTGCACAACTTCAGGGGTAAAGCATTCCCGCTCCTTGTTTAAAACATGACAGAACTGAGAGGAGGAAGGATGTGGAGGCCCACATGGAAGTGCAAGTAAAAAGAAACTGGAGGGAATAAACAAGAAATTCTTGATGACATGGCAGTAGGGTGGAAACACTTCCTTCCTAAGAAGGACCAAAAGGATTGCAATTGGAAAGGATGCATAAGAGGCAGTGGAAGACAATGTGTACCCTGAAATGAGAAAACAGTCTACTACAATGTTGAATGCTTATTCTATAGTATGGTGCTAAGTAACTCTTTAAAATCACTTCCTCTTACAAAGCAAATGACCCATTTCTATCTGGCAGAGGATGAAAAATGAAATCCATAATGACAGAAGTGTGTCCTAGGAGTTCTTTGGTTCTTAAGCATATATGG
>NW_009649307.1:0-331 GCF_000708025.1 Charadrius vociferus
GTCCCCCCCCCCCAGCCGTGCTCACTGTGTCGTGTCCCTCCCGCTATCTCCAGGTGTTCCTGCACGAAGCCACCGCCAGGCTCATGGCCCGCGCCAGCCCCACGCGCACCCACCAGCTGCTGGACCGCAGCCTGCGGAGGAGAGGGGTGCAGGGCAGCAAAACAGGTGGGACACGGGGTGGGACAACCCCCCCCATCCCCATCCGCAGCACCGCAGTAGCGTTGGGGGTGGTGGGGTGCAGGTCCTTCCCGACCATCCTTTGCCGGTGGCACCTGCTCCGGGGTGGCTGAATGGCCCCGTCACCGTGCCAGAGCACCCAAAGGAGGGTCGG
>NW_009649307.1:1657-3681 GCF_000708025.1 Charadrius vociferus
CCCCCAACTCCCCGGGAGAAAGAGAGGCCATGAGCAGGGCGCCACGTACTTCCAAAACAATCGTTGTATCTTTATTGACGCTCTGAATGCAATGACCTGTTTTTTACTCTTAAGGAAAATAAACATCTTTTAGAAACAGCTTGTTACACACAATCTTCAGTGTGAAGCAATATACTAATAAGAACACTAGTCTTAACATTTACAGTCTTCATATATATTATATATATGTATATGTATACATATATATACACTATATAATGAGGCAATATATAATACACACGGTTTACCATTTTACAGTCATATGTACAAGATGTCACTAAAAATAGCCAGTTTTCAGGCAACGCTGCCAGGGACACCAGGATTATTTTTTTTCATTAAATTAATTATTTTTATTATTCTTTCTCTCTTTTTTTTCTTTTTTCTTTTTTCTTTTTTTTCTCCTCCTTTTTTGTGTTTTTCGCTCCCGTGTCCGAGGCAAGCTGCTGAAACGACAGACATTTTGTGGCCAGCAAACCTTGAGGATGAGAGCTGGGTGGGATGGAGGGGACACGACATCCGGTGGGGACACAGGGCGCTGGCTCTGCGGGGTCGGGGGGACACGTCATGGACAGATGGGGCCAGCACTGTGCCCTCCCTTTGCAGTACGCTTCGCAGGTGGGGGAGGCAGCTGGTGACTCTGGTTTTAGGATGGGATTTGGGGTTGAATCACCCTGGGTTGGTTATTTGCCACCTCTACCGGGGTGCGAGGCTGTGGGGTGCGGAGATTGGGGACTCATGCAGGTCACCCTGCTGGGACACGGGTGGGGGGGGTGATCCCAGCCCTGGGCAGCCCCCCAGCTCCGTCAGCCGAGGGAGCTGAGTGAACCCAGCACCCAGGGCAGCGAGGGGAGAGCCAGGGCCGTGCAGAAGGAGGAAGCAAGTGCCTCCTCCTCCTCCAGCAAGGACCCTGCTGCAGGTTGGAAGCCATTTCTGGGCTGCTGGCACCCTCTTGCTCCAGGAAAAAAAAAACTCTGGGGTTCAGCACCCTGAGCAATGGGGTTCAGCACCCAGAGCCACAGGTTTTGCACCCAGAGCCATGGGGTTTGCTCCCAGAGCTACGGGGTTTGCACCCAGAGCCATGAGGTTGGCACAAGCGCAGGGAGCAAAGCCCGTCCCCAGCAAGAGGAGCCGCAGTGGAGGTGCTGGCGAGGCCGAGCAGAGGGAGAAGGGGGGGGTTTTGGGGTCCCACAGAGCAGGACCCGGTGTCCCCGGCCCAGCAGCGCCAGCGCCCCATGGAACGGGAGGGATGGTGGGTGCGATGGGCCGAGGGTGCCGGAGGGAAGGAGCGGGGCTGGGGCAGCCTGGTGGGCACCCACCAGCCCAGCCAAGCGCCCTCCACCCCGGTGGGGACACAGCCACCCGGCGAAGGGGTGGCAGCCCCGGGCCAGGCAGGGTGGACAGGGATGGGGGCAGACAGGAGATGGAAAAACGAAACGGAATAAGCAGAGTGGTGTTTCAAACAGCAGGCCGTTGTTTGTCTTTTTTTTTTTTTTTCCTCTTTTTTTTTTTTTTTTTTTCCTCCTGGATATGGAGAAGATAAAACCAACCTCGACTTCGCTAAGCCTCTGACACAGGTACCCTGGCTATACATCTCACAGTAGAGCAGTTCATGTCAACCCTGTGCTTTAAGTACCATCTAGTGGCCAGAAACATATTTGCATTTTTGTTGTTAGGGGATCTTCAGATTCGGATTTCTGTATCTTTTAGAGATGAACTAGTCTCATCATTTTCTGAAACAAAACAAAAAGAAACACTCTTCCATCTGTTATTCTTCCTTTTCTTAGAGAAAATATAATCTTCGTGTCTTTTTACCCACCTTGTCTCAGTTCTACTAGAAGCACTGCAATATTTTGCAACTTCAGAGAAAAAAGGGCTCAAGAAAAATGTAGCTGTGCCTTTTATTCTTTTCCAGATAGAAAATAAATGTCATTGCATGATCCTTCTTTTCCTTATATTTAAAAAAAAAAAAAAAA
Organism: Charadrius vociferus; assembly: GCF_000708025.1. Lineage (NCBI taxonomy): Eukaryota > Metazoa > Chordata > Aves > Charadriiformes > Charadriidae > Charadrius > Charadrius vociferus. Next base: position 3,670 of record NW_009649307.1, read on the forward strand.
AAAAAAGAGATT
>NW_009649307.1:4039-4350 GCF_000708025.1 Charadrius vociferus
AGGGCTCCTGGGTGGCTTGGTGTCCCCCAGGGATGTGATGCCCCAAGTGATGCCCCGTGCCGTGCGGGGCTGGGTGTGCTGCAGGTGTCCCCGTGGGGACGTGGTCCGAAGGCAGGTCCCCCCCACCCCAAGGGGCTGCAGGGCATCGGGGGGGTGTGCGGAGGGCTCTGGGCTTACCTTATGTTTGGGACATTTCAGAGAGAAGCTCTCTTCGGTTAATAAGCAACCTGTGAGGAGAGGAGAAGGCCATGTCAGGGAAGTCCCTATGCTATGGGATGGCTGTCCCTGAGCGGCGGGGGGGACAGCATCCT
>NW_009649307.1:4839-5903 GCF_000708025.1 Charadrius vociferus
GGCATCCCCGCGCCTCTCCAGCCCTGCACTGCCTCTCCCCGGGGCAGCATCCTTCCCCCCACACCGGTGCACCGCAGGTGACGCTGTGCATCTCACTTGGCCATCTGCAGTCACACACCAGGCTTCTCCCCTGGATGGCACCGAGCCCGCAGCCATCCTCCATGGGGCAGGAGGAATGGAGGTGAAGGGACATGGCCTGGGCTGTGCCATGGCTCGGGGGCAGTGGTGGTGGAAGACTGAGGTGTTCCCCCATCTCCTGCCCCGTCCCCAGTGGGCGCTGCAGGGATGGGAGCACGCGGCCTCACGGTGCGGGCAGGGAGAGGGCAGCAGCTTCCGGACAGCCATGCTGCACGCGTGGGAATACATCCAGCCCCAGACCTGGTACCGAGGAGCTTGCTGGAGAACCCTGCCCGGCCTCTGCTGGGTGGCTGTCCCCTCCCTCTCCCAGGCACAAAAACCCAACGTCCCCTTGGCGGTCTCCCAGCAGCGTCCTCCCTATTTTGCTCGCTCGACGTGCCTGTGCTCCTCTCGCTCTGGGAGAGGAGCAGCGCAGGGCTGTCCCCTCCCTTCAGCTCCCCTTCCCCTCCTGCCCATCACCGTGGCATCAGGCCACAGGGCACTCATTTTCATCTCCCGTCCTGCCTTCGCCAGGCTGCGTCTGTCCCGCTCCGAGCCACCCCCTGCGACGCACGGCTGGGCTGGGGGACATGAGTCACCAGGCTCAGCATCCCCACGGTCCGGGGGAGGTTGGGGGGGCCCTGCCGCCCTTCCAAAGCTTGACATAAATATGCCTCTATGCCTAAAAGAGGGGGTTTTAGGTGCTATCAGAGACGCATCAGCACAAATCTCATGGGAAGCCACCGGGGTTCATGGCGCCTGAACACCCGCCCCACTCTCCCAGGGCGACTCGTCGGGGCCAACCCTATTAATTTTCATCCCGGCCGGAGGCACAGCCGCGGGAATGGCTTTGGCTGAAGGAGGCTGGCAGGAGATGCCGCCTTGGGGTGCCGTGCCGTGCTGGGCGGGTGGCCGAGCTCTTACCAGGTCGGCAGCCGCCCTGACGG
>NW_009649307.1:7163-8088 GCF_000708025.1 Charadrius vociferus
CCGGGGGCTGGGGCAGCCGCACGTCGCCCATCATTGGGGCCACCCCGCTGTGCGTGACCGCCCGCTCCCTCTCCGCCCCCACCGGGCTCAGGGAGGTGCCGTAGGCAGCCACCGTGGCCGCCACTGCTGTGGCCGCTGGTTTGCAGGCAAATTTCTTCAGGTTGGGTGAGGTGATCTTCTGGACGATGGCCTCCAGCTTGAGGCCGCGGCCTTTGCGGGGAGGAAGCACTTTGGTCTTGGTGGCCTCCTGGAAGGCTGCCCGGGAGGTGATCTTGATGCAGACATCGGGGGCCTCCTTCGGCAGGGGGGGCTTTGGGATGGCTTCGCCAGAGCTCTTGGGGGGCAGCTTGGCTTTCACCTTCTTGGCCACGGGCATCTTCTTGAAGAGGCTGGGAGGGGCCTCTGGCTGCTTCTCCTTCACGCCACCACTGTTGCTCCGCAGGACCAGGTTCCTCTTCTTGGCGGGGATGGGGGACATGAACGTGGACTTCCTCTTCAGCGAGTGCAGAGGCCGCTCGGACATCTTGCCACCCATGCCTGGCCCCGCTTTGGGCAGCTTCATCCGAGCACCCACCTTGCCCTCCTTGTGGGGGCTGCCCGGGGCCGCCAGCTTGAAGGCGGGCGGGAGGTGGTTGTTGGAGATGAGCTTCTTGGGCGCCTTGCAGTTCTTCAGCCTGACGTCAGCTGCCCGCTTGCCCCGCCGCCTCTTGGTGTAGAAAACCTCCTGTGTCTTTGTCCGGGAGCGCAGGATCATTGACCGCTGGTCCCTCTCCCCCACCTCCACCGCATCCCCCTCCGGCGGTGTCGGCCCCACCACCTCCTCCGCTGCCACCAAGCTGGGCACCGGGAGGGTGGCATCGCTGGCGTTTTGGACCACCTTGGGGGCCGGCCGGCTGCGGCGCTCTCTTGGTTTTGAAGCCACCCC
>NW_009649307.1:9633-10038 GCF_000708025.1 Charadrius vociferus
GGGGGCCTCCTTCGGCAGGGGGGTCTTTGGGATGGCTTCGCCAGAGCTCTTGGGGGGCAGCTTGGCTTTCACCTTCTTGGCCACGGGCATCTTCTTGAAGGGGCTGGGAGGGGCCTCTGCCTTCTCCTCCTTCACGCCACCACTGTTGCTCCGCAGGACCAGGTTCCTCTTCTTGGCGGGGATGGGGGACATGAACGTGGACTTCCTCTTCAGCGAGTGCAGAGGCCGCTCGGACATCTTGCCACCCATGCCTGGCCCCGCTTTGGGCAGCTTCATCCGAGCACCCACCTTGCCCTCCTTGTGGGTGCTGCCGGGGGCCGCCAGCTTGAAGGCGGGCGGGAGGTGATTGTTGGAGATGAGCTTCTTTGGCGCTTTGCAGTTCTTCAGCCTGACGTCAGCTTCCCG
>NW_009649307.1:10430-12352 GCF_000708025.1 Charadrius vociferus
CCCGCCGGCTGCCGGCAGGTCATCGAAGGGGCTTGGCATGGTGCTGCCAGGGCCGTCCCCCTCCGGCAGCCGGCAGTGGACCCTCTTGTTGCGGAGGGTCTTGCCCCGTGAGATGGGCTCTGTCTTCCCCAGCGTGTTTTCAGGGGTGAGTTGCTGATTCATCGTGACCGATGGGGCAGATTCGGCATCAGCCACCTCTGCATGGGATGTCTCCCCTCCACCACTTTCCTCCTCAGGCTGGATGTGGGGCAGGGAGGACTTGAACCAGCTCTTCACCTTGGTCTCTGTGCCCACAGCAGGGCCCAGCAGGATGACCGACTGGCCGGAGAGGCGCGCAGCTGGAGCCGAGCTCTCCTTTTCCACCGTGCTGATGGTCTCCTCAGCAGACACGGGCACCTCACTGGAGGACAGCACAGCAGGCATCTCTGGGGGCTTGGGTGGCGAGGCGTCATATGTCACCGACTTCTGCTCTGAGCCGGCCAGCTCGCAGAGCGAGGAGTACTCCTCCGCCTCCAGGTCCGACTCCTTCAGCTCCGGTGAGGAGATGATGGGGATCTCACTGAAGTCCCCCGTTGAGCAGCAGTGCCGAGTGTCCTGCAGCCACCTCTCGCTGTCCGCCTTTGCCGCTTCATCGTAGGTTAGCGTCTCCTCCTCCTCCTCCTCCATTGCCTGCTGGCCAAAGTCCCGGGCCGGCTCGCTCTTGGCCGGCTGCTCGCCATCACAGAGATCCAAGCCACAGGCATTTTTTTTCTCCTTGCAGGAGCCCACCAATTTGTTGGGGAACAAGCTTTTGGGGAGGTCGGTGGCTTGCAGATCCTTCCACCGCAGGCACGCCTCACCCAGGCTCTCCTCCGGCCACTCGAAGTGCTCCATGGCATTCTCAGACCCCACTGAGTTGGTGGTCGTGTTCGAGTAGCAGCTGTAGCTGGCGGCCCCCGCGCTCGATGTCGCCACTGGGATGCTGGGCTTGGAGTTGAAGGTCAGCGGGGCAGCATCCTTCAGTGCGTCCTTATTTTCAGCAGCCGCAAACTCCACCTGGGGACCCTCATACACCTCCTCACCAAAGTCCTTCCCTGTGCTGGCCCCTGAAGCCTTGTCCATCTTGAGGGGCTCAGTGAGCGTGCTGGAGTCACCCTGGCTGGGCCAGGTGCCCTTCACCATAGAGTCCAGGCAGGGCCGGTGGTTCTCCAGCTGGAAGGGTGACTTGGTGGCCTCCTTGCTCAGCATGGGTGAGTTGGCCCAGGCTTTGTCTGCCTTCTCGTTGATGGCGTCCTGCAGGACAATGATCTCGGAAGCCAGCTCCTCCTGGGACAGAGCGCTGAGGAGCAGCCGGGGACAGTCCCGTTCGTTGGTCACATACTTGGTGAAGCTCTCCAGGGGCAGGCTGGCGTGGATGCTCTGGAAGGAGTCGTCCGATTTGGTGGACATGTCATCTGGGGAGGTCACGGAGCAGGTGGACACTGACTCGGGCTTCGCCTTGGAGTTGCTGTTGACGCGGGCAGGGCTGCGGTTCTGGTTGCAGTACAGGAAACTCCTCTCCAGCTGGTCCTCTGACCCGCTGAGATAGTCGGCATCCTGCGTCTCGGCATGGACGGACTGGGGGGTGCTGAGTGGGTCGGACAGGGGGGTCCCCACCTGCTCTGCCGAGTAGGTGCTACTCTCAGGGCTGCAGTGCTGCCCCTTGAGCTGCTCGGGGGTCCTCGCCGGGTTCTTGATGCCTTTTTTCTGGGGCACGGCTGCTTTGGAGAGCAGCAGCTGCTGGACGGTGTTGGAGATGTTCTCCACCTGGGAGGTAAGCGCCGTCAGGCTCTGCAGGCTCAGGTCCGACAGCAGGTTTTCGGGCAGCTTCTCCTTCTGCAAGTTTTTGCAGTTCCCGGATTGTGCATCGGGGCTCGTCCCATCGGTGGGAGAAGGGTTCAGCA
>NW_009649307.1:13335-16430 GCF_000708025.1 Charadrius vociferus
ACTGTAGTACTCCTTCGCCACCAGCCTCTGCCGCTCGCAGTTCGGCCCTGCCTGACTTTGATGCCTGTAATTCTCCAGGCGTGATGTATCTTGTGAAGTCGGCTGGTAGCTCTGCTGGTTGCCATGGAAACCACACCTTTCTCGAAAGGACTGCATGGCGCGGGCTCCTTATCTGCGAAGAGAGAGAGGCGAGAATTCAAATGAAGCATCGCCACCGTGGCGGGCCGGGGAGCGCGGCCGCGCGCAGAGAGGGGCAGCGTCGCGTGTGCCGTGGGGGCATCGCCTCCCTTGCCGTGGCAGCGCCCCGCTGGCGCTGCATCACCTCCCCGGCACCCTGGAGCACAGCACCTGGCAATTCAACACTTCGCATTGTCCTGCATCACCTTGCATCGCCCTGCATCGCGTCGCCCAGCATCGCATCGCCCTGCATCGCATCACCCAGCATCGCATCGCCCAGCATCGCATCGCCCAGCATCGCATCGCATCTCTCGCTCTGCATTGCATTGTGCTGCATTGCCGTAGATTGCGTTGCCTTGCATCGCCCTGCGTTGCATTGCCCTGCAACGTGTCGCCTTGCATTGTATCACCCTGCATCACATCACCTCGCATTGCACCGCCCTGTATTGCCCTAGATCGCAGCAGCTGGCTTTGTGTCACCTCGCATCACTCTGCATCACATCGTGTCGCCCCACAACACATCGGTTGGCGTTGCATTGCCCTGCCTCGTCCTCTATCACATCTCCTCGCATCGCTCCACGTCGCATCGCTCCGCTTCGCAGCATGGTGCCTGCGAGCTGGGGGGCGGCTGGGGTGCGGATCCTGCCTGCAGCGTTCCCAGCCAGCCCTCCTGACCCCGCTGCTGGGAGCATTCCCCATCCCCGCTGCCCACCCCGGCTTTGCAGGGCGAACAAACCCTCTCCCTGCGTGTCCCACGAGGCGCAGTGACCCCCTGCACCGTGTTGGGGTCCTCCAGTCTGCATTTCACGTACCCGCTGCCCCTCACCTCTGCAAATGACTTATCCCCACCTCCTCGCACACCCTCCTTGGGGATTCTGCGAGCCTCTCCGAACACCCTGCTTATCACCGCTCTTTTTAATTATTGGGCTAATTACTGGAAGCAGCAGCGTGGAGGGCCAGAACCGCAGGCTCTGCTGCAAAAAAACCCAGTCATTTCAACTTGCTGGCTCTACCCGCCTCCGCCTGCTGCTGCCTCCCACAGCCCCCCCCGGCCCCAGCCGATACCCCCTGCCCTGGCGCGATACCATCTGGAAGCTGTCTGCTCCTGCCAGCAGCCGTCTATTAGCCGAACTCCTCGCCACCATCGTCATTAAACCTCCCCATTTCCTAGCCCCGCTTGCGTTAGGTGCAGGGAAGCACCTGGGTCACCGGTTTGATCTCAGAGGCAGCTGAGTGGCTTGCGGGGGCTAATGAAGGGCTTGGTGGTGGGGGGAGTGGATGAATCCTGCCCATCCACAGCACCAGGGGGTCGGAGGCGCTGGGGTGAACGCGAGCATGTTATGGCAGCGGTTTGAGATTTGGGAGCCCTGGTCGGGCAGCCCCAAGGGTCTGCAGCTCCCCAGGGACTTCCCTGGTGCTGCTCCCTCGGCACTGTGCCGCAGCGGTGACCCCGGTGCTGTGCCCTCTGCCTTCATTAAGGCGATGAGTGTAACGAGGGAGGAGGTGGGGTGTTGGCGGTGTCTGGCACCCGGCACCCATCGGCAGAGCTGAGCCCAGTCCTGGTCCCTGTCACACCTCCCTGTGGTGCCATCCACGCTTGGCAGCCCCGAGGTGGGGAGGGGGCTGCATATGTCCCCCCGCCACCCTTGTGTCACTGCCACAATGTGCCAAATGACGTGCGGCTCTGGCCGGTCCCTTTGTCGGTGGCTCTGCCGTAGCCACACAAATCGCACCGCTGGTTTGATCAGTCCCAGCCCGGCTCCTTTCCTCGCAGCGCCCTGTGGACACCGGTAATGTCTCAGCACCTTCGCAGGGTCTCCATACACACACAGGGCTTTATTTAGTTATATTTCCATAACCGGTGGTGCACCGATCGCACGGCGCCCTCCGACACCGCTGCAGCTGGGCATCCCGTCCCCCCCATCCCTTTTTTGGATGCTTTCACGTCGCTCCCCCGCGCAGGCTGCACGGGCAACTGGATGCGGTTAAAGCCTAAATCCCAGGGAAAAGACGGGTCAATTAAAAATCCGGTGAGGCCGGCACGAAAGCCCCTAGCGCGGTGCGGGTGCGGTGCTGCCCTGTCCTGCGCTGGAACAAAGGCAGCAAAATCAAAGCCAGGCCTCTGGGGCAGCCCCGGGCGGCGGCGAGAAAATTAAAGGGAGAAAAGGGCCCCTCACGCTCCACGCGGAAGCAGGTTTGAAAAATGAAATCGGCTTGAGGAGACGTACAGCTGGTGCTTTAAGGGCAGCTTCCCCCTCCCTTTTTCTTTTATTATTAATTATTGTTATTAATTAATTCCTGTTACTTTCTCAAACAGCTGGGACAATGCCAGGCGGAGCAAAAGCAGTGGGTGCAAGGGGATGGGTTGCTCACCGGCAGGCGGAGGAGGGGATGCGCAGAGGGAACACGTGTGCGGGATGTGTTGGGTGTGCACGCGCGCAGCACGTGCACGCGTGCAGGGTTTGCACACTTGCAGCCTGTGTGTGTGCCCACAGGGTGTGCAGCGCGGTGCACACCAGCCTGGGGATCTTCTCACTGGGGCTGGATGAGGCCCACCGGACAGGAGACGTGGCTGGGACTGCCCGTTGCTTCCCCATCCAAGATGGGCCAAAATCCCACGCCGGAGCGACAGCCACATCTCCCTTCAGGCCACCCGGGCAGCGGGCTGTGCCGGGGGTGGGATGCTGCCATTTGGGCTGGGAGAGGACACGCTCATCGCCAGCAGCACCCGGACCTGTCAGCAGAGCTGGAGGCCAGCTCTTCCCTCAGCTCTGCCGCAGCTTTGCCGGAGAAGGGCCGTAACAGATGTTGCCGCCTGATGCAGGCTGTTTCCGAGCAAACGCTTTAATGGCATCAAATCAAGCTGTCGACAGCAGCAAGGTTACGGCCCTTCCTGGGAGGGGGAGGCGGCTGCGGCC
>NW_009649307.1:16737-17937 GCF_000708025.1 Charadrius vociferus
CCCGTCCCCTCGCCCCCCACAAACATGTGGCTAGCCCAGCTGGCTCCACAGATCCCAGCACAACACCAGCGCCACCCTTCGGGGACACACAGGACCCACTGCACCTCCCAGAGCCAGTGCTTGACCCGGGGCCACGCTGTGGTGCATGAGGCCATGCTGCACTGCACGGGGCTGATGCGCTTGCATGGAGCCGACGTGGTACACGGGGCTGATGTGGTGTAAGAGGCCATGCAGTGGTGCACAGGCCTGACGTGGTGCATGGGGCCGACGCGATGCACCGAGCTGATGCAGTGCATAGGGCTGATGCAGTGGATGGGGCTGATGTGGTACACGGGGCTGATGTGGTGCATTGGGCTGACGTGGCACATGGCGCTGATGTGGTACATGGCGCTGATGCGGTGCATGGGGCTGAGGCGATGCACAGGGCTGATGCGGTGCACGGAGCCGATGCGGTGCATGGGGCTGATGTGGCACATGGAGCTGATGCGGTGCATGGGGCTGACGGGGTGCACGGGGCTGACGTGATGAATGGGGCTGATGTGGTGCATAGAGCTGATGTAGTGCATGAGGCTGACGCGGCGCATGGGGCTGATGTGGCACATGGAGCTGATGCGGTGCATGGGGCTGATGCGGCGCATGGGGCTGATGTGATGAATGGGGCTGACGTGGTGCACGGAGCTGACGTAGTGCATGGGGCTGACGCAGCGGTGCGTGGGGCTGATGTGGCACATGGAGCTGATGCGGGGCATGGGGCTGATGCGGCGCATGGGGCTGATGTGATGAATGGGGCTGACGCGGTGCACGGGGCTGACACGGTGCATGGGGCTGATGCCAGCAGCTGAGCCGGGGCACCGCGTGGCACTGCCAGGCCAGCACAGCCCTGCAGCCGCAGCCGCCTGCCTGCGCAGTGGCTCACAGCCTGCCTGCTGCTCAGGAGGATTTGTGCTGCGTGGTTGGGTTTGGTGTTATTTTCCTTCCCCGCATCCCTCCTTTCTTCCCTGCCTTTTCCCCTTTCCTCCCCCTTTCCCTTGGCTGGCAGGGACACGGCAGGGACGGATCGGAACCCTCTTGAAGGCAGCCCAGGACTTTCCGTGGCAGGGGACCCTTGGTAAGCACCCAAGACCCCCAGTGCCTCGGCCCCGGGGACAGCGGGCTTCTCCCGACCCCCCGCACCCCGGTCTCGCTTCCCATCTGCTGCTC
>NW_009649307.1:18182-19500 GCF_000708025.1 Charadrius vociferus
TTGGCGGGCAGGGACACGGCAGGGACGGATCGGAACCCTCTTGAAGGCAGCCCAGGACTTTCCGTGGCAGGGGACCCTTGGTAAGCACCCAAGACCCCCAGTGCCTCGGCCCCGGGGACAGCGGGCTTCTCCCGACCCCCCGCACCCCGGTCTCGCTTCCCAGCTGCTGCTCATCCTGCGGGGCCTGATCCAGCGCCCCGAGCGCTGCTGCTCCTCCGGCTGCTCCCTCTTCGCCTTCGCTGCTGCGCCATCAACAAGGACTCGGCGACTAAAAATAGCCGCACGCTCTTGCAGGGGGGATGCTTCGCCAGCGGAGCAGCGCTGGCACCGCGGAACCCCGCTCCCCACCCCAAAAGCCCTGCACCCCCCACCCTCAAGGGGTGCAGCGAGGCGGCATGTGGGGTAGGGGAGTGCGAAGGGATGGACACCCCCACCTGGCACCCCTTGGTGGCTCTCGGTGGGGAGCCGGAGGGGAGGAGTAAGCGCCTATCACGGAGCGTCAGCCCCAGATTTGTTTAATTGTGAGCTGGTGGAGTTTAAAGAAACCCTTTCTGGCCGGCTGCCACACCGCAAACTGCTCCGGAGAATTTGATTATTAAGGGAGGAGAGAAAAGGAGAGGTTGGAGGCGGAGGGGGGAGCAGGGGTGTCGGGGTGCGTGGGACAGCCCAGGAAAGGACATCCTGCCCCGGGCGCTGGGAATGAGAGGAACTGGAGGGGATGGACGGACAGACAGGGTCAAACCCTCCAGGCGGTTGTGGAGCTGCCGCCATCCATCCGTCTGTCCCTGAACCCCGTGGACACCCCCACGGTGCCTGGCACTGGGCGATGGCACCCATCTCGGAGGGGTTGGGCACCCCCCGGTTGGGTGCACCCGCTGCCAATGCACCCCCCTATGCACCCACTGATGCCCCCCTTAATGCACCCTCTTTCCAGTGCACCCTGCTAACGCACCCTCCCCCCGACGAACCCCTTTAATGCACCCTCTTCCCCCAACAAACCCCTTTAATGCACCCTCTTCCCAACTTATGCCACTAATGCGCCCCATTAATGCAGTGTCCCCCTTTAATGCAGTCTAACGCACCCCGATAACGCTCCCTTCCCCCAATGAGCCCCTTTAATGCATCTTCTTTCCAGTGCACCCCCTTAACGCACCCGCTCTCCAATGAACCCCCTTAACGCACCCTCCCTCCAATGAACCCCTTTAATACACTCTTCCTCCAGTGCACCCCATTAATGCATCCTTCCCCCAGCAAACCCCTTTAATACACCCTCTCCCCAATCCCCCCCCCCACCCCCATCAGCCCCACCACCTCCCGC
>NW_009649307.1:19705-22692 GCF_000708025.1 Charadrius vociferus
GGTGGGCGGATGCGGGTAGCGAGGAGGAGGAGGAGGAGAAGGAGGAGGAGGAGGGATGGGGTCCCCAGCCCCTGCAGCCCCCCCAGATCACGCTGCTCCTCCCATCCAGCTGCTGGGGAATTCCCTGGGCAGGTTCCCCCTTCCCCTCCCAAACTCCATTCCCGTTGCAATGGGGTACAACCCCATCAGCCTCAGGTCAATGCCTCATTTGGGGGGCACAGTCCATCATCCCTGGCCCCTCCACCAGGTCCTCCCCAGCAGGGAATTTTACTCGGGGGGGAAAAATAAAACATCTCCTGCTCTGTACAATTTCTTCACACATTTTAAGTAGATCTATAAAGACAGCAATTGTAGCCACCAAGCTAGTAATTTCTTAAAAACAGTATGAAGGTGAAATAAAATATGGCTAAAAGGATTTTTATAGTGATGCCATGGTTAGGCCGTTCTCATTGCTTACTTCCTGGAAGAACCTGCTAAAACTGGGCCAGAAAAATTATTCTGATCCATGACATTTTCAGATCTGACATTTTTATTACTTGACTAGTTAAAAGTACATATTAGAAATCTTTAAATATTTTATTGAAGAAAGTCTGATCCAAACACATTGTTTCAAGTTCATTTGAGAGCATATTATTATCATTATGTCCACTCTCTTTTTTTAAAAGCATTTCTCCTTCTTTTTAAAGATAAGAAGTTTCTTTGATTTAGAATTTTTGTATGTTTTGTTTTGAAAATGTCAAATTAATGATTTTGACCCTTTCTAAAGTTTTTTTAGAGGTGGGGGTTTGTGCTGAAGTCAAATTATTTCCTGAAAAAGACCAAACAACCTATTAAAATGAAAAGGCTTTGGAGGAGCAAATGGGGAGGTGGGGAATTACACTGCCAAATAGTTTTGTTTATTACTCCATTCATTTTTTAATAGAGCCATATTTCTACCTGGAATTGCTTGCCATTCAGGCTATTGTCAGGGCTGTTGCAAAGGGAAGAGCCATGGAAGTCCACACCAGTGGGGAGCACTGGATTAACAAATCACCTACTCGGGCCAGTCCTCCTGGGTTACAGGTTTAGAAAAAGAAAAAAGGAGAAAGGAAAAGAGAAAAAGAAAAAAGGAAAAAAGAAAGAAAAAGAAAAAAAACAAGGAAAAAAGAAAAGAGAAAAAAGGAAAAAGAAAAAAGAGAAAAGGAAAAAAGAAAAAAGCAGGGAAAAAGGGAAAAAAAGGCTGGAGGCTCACAGCAAAGCAGATGCTCAGCCTGAGCCTTCCTGGGCAAATTCCCTCTCCGGCAGGGAAGCACGCTCTGGAGCAAAATTCAACGCCGGAGATAACATGGAGGGAGGGCGCTGCGTGTTCCCGCTCCCCAGCAAGGGGATTGACATCAACCTTGAGGCTCTGGTCGGGAGAGGAAAACAAGCCCGTCATGAGGCTGGAAATATGGCTGAGGTTAAGGAGGGACCCGGCTCTCTCAGCCTTCGCACCTAAATCCCGCCCACGACCTGCCCCTGCCGCAGACCTGCCTGCAGCTGCCGGCGTGGGCAGACGGCGGCAAGGACGGGCAAAACGAGCCCGTGCCGGGGGCACCGATGGACACAACCGTGGCTGTGGGGTGGCCATGGGGCAGTCACTCACAGCCACGGTGACCTTCAGCCAACCCTTCAGCCTCAAAACAAGCCAGCGGCGCGGTGCCGGCGCGAGGCGACAGCCTGGCCGCGTCTCCGCACGCTCCCGTTTTTCTTCTTTACTCATTTTCTGCCTGACGGGTCGGGATCCTTCTTCCTTCCTCCCTCCCCTCCCACTCTCGGCCTGACTCACTTCAATTCCAATAATAATTAACCATTCCAATCATTATTGCGACCGCTAATATTACCTTCCCTCTCTCTCCCACACCCCGTTTTGCCCCCTGCCTCCGTTTCCCCGTGAAGCCGGACAAAAACCACATCCCTGCACGGAAATGGGGCGAAGGCGGGGGCGTGGGGGGGGGCAACCGGAGCGATGCTGGCTATCGCCGCCGGTGATGAAGCGCTGCTCTGCGGCTCTCCGGATGCGGCCCGTCGGCCGTGCCGCCCGGGGGCCGACGCCGGCTGATTGCTTGCAATATTTCGTGCGCCGCTCGTATGCAAATTGCCGGCGAGACCCTCCCCGCGGAGCAGCCTCCCAACCGCTCGCTCATTGGCACGGCCGCCGGACAAGCTGTTTCGCTGAACCTATATAAACAAGATGCTGGTTTGTTACTGGGAGGGAAGCGAGTGCCGGATCCCCAAGGTGCTGCGGGACCTCCCTTGCTGGGCGAGGAAAGCAGGATGCCCCACGGCATCCTCCCCGGTGATGCTGAGGCCTGGAAGGGTTTATGCCTCTTGCAACAAAAATAAAAGCAAATAAAAGGTCTCCCAAGGATGGGAGAAGGAATGGATCCTCATCCTGGTTCCGGATCCGCTCTGCACCCGTCTGTCTCATGAGCTGGCTGTTCGTGGATGCTGCAGGAGGATGCAGCTGAACGCGCGAGGATGCGCTCCCTGGGGAACGCGATGGGGGTGGCTCATAGTCCCCACACTGTGCTGGCCCACAGGCACCCGCCGAGCTCTCCGGCCCGGCAAAACCACACCAAAACCGACGGCAGGACCCGGCACCTGCCCAGCAGCGCAGCTCGGAGCTGGTCTGCACCCCACACAGAGCACCTGGCTGGGATGCGATCCCACTCCAGCTGTGCCTCAGTTTCCCCACCTCTGGAAAGTCTGGGTTTGTGCGCGGTGCTGGGGCTCCTGTTCCCAGCCAGCACCGCCGGGCTGGGAAATGCCATACTGGGAGCACGCTCGTGCTGAGGTCCCAGACCTTCTCCCCTGGTGGGTGTCTCCATCCCCAGCAGACCCGGAGACCCCAGAGGGTGATGGCCACCCATCACCCCCAGAACATTTCCAACTCTCCCAAACACGCCGCTGGGTCCATCCCCTCCGGCTTCGGCGGGGCGGGCCCCTCCCCAGCCGCAGCCACCCTT
>NW_009649307.1:23741-24032 GCF_000708025.1 Charadrius vociferus
CGAGGTAAAAAAAAAAAAAAAGAAAAATAAAAAGGTCTTGAAAAAATAAATCGAGGTTAAAAAAACCCAAAAAAGAATAAAAGGGGTCTGAAAAAAAGAAATCGAGGTTTGATGTCGTGTGATAAATTATTTCGGTATTATGCATTCGCCGTCTCCAAATCCTGAAGACAAATACTGAGGCAGGTGAACCAGGGAAGCGGATTTCCAAAGGCCTTCTCCAGGTTCCCGGTTATTGACTGTGTCAATCACGGCGGGCGCCATCCCAACCTTTCGAACCCAGCAAAATCTGCC
>NW_009649307.1:24062-24364 GCF_000708025.1 Charadrius vociferus
GGGGAGTGGAGGGGAGGAAAGGGGAGGGGAGAGGAATTTGGGGCAGGGAACTTCCAAAAGGGATGATTAAGGAGTTAATCTGCCTGAAATAGATAAGGAGCTTAGAGCTGCTGGTATTTGACTGTCCAAGTTTGGATTCAGCTCGTCTTAAACACTGGCTGGAATGTACTTAGATATGACCAAAGTACATGTCCCCCCGAGGAATTACCAGGTTGCCAATTAGATTTGCTTCCCAGATTCACTCAAACCTTCACAAGCTTCTTCAGAGGAGGAAAAATGCTGCCTGTCCCTGGGGAGGCTGC
>NW_009649307.1:24445-30386 GCF_000708025.1 Charadrius vociferus
TGTGCCAGTGGGGGTCTCACCGGGGCAGGCTCAGCATCCCACAGGGCTGCAGAGCAGGGGCTCTCCCTGCCTCCAACCAGGCTCCTGGTGCTGCCGCGCAACCAAATCCAAGCCAAAATACCCCAATCTGGTTCCACCTGAGCGGCGGTAGCCAGAGCCATCCCGCCCTCTGGGCACGACACAGAGCGGAGCCGCGATGCCACATGGCGAAGGCGAACAAGCACCGGTGGCGAACGCGTGGGTCACGGTCCCTGAGGGCAACCGGCGCACTGCGAGCTCACCGTGAGCCCGGAGCAGCAGGACCCACAGCCCATGTCAGGATGGGGGTCACCACCCGGGGGCACAACTACAACCAGCACCGGGGCAAAGCGGCGGTAGAAAAGCAAACACCATATCCTGCAAAAACATCCCTCTATCCATGTATTTTAACCACCCCTGCCCATCCTCGTTATTTATGGTGCTCCCTAACATGACGGTGAAAGTAATGAGGTTTGGGGGGTTACATAACCATCATGGAGGGAGGACCATAATGGGGGACAGCCCCACCACCGACTCCTGTACCCCAACACTCAGGTGCTGAGCTCCTTTCCTATCCCAGCAGCACGGCTGGGCTGCGCTCACTAAATCCGAGCTGGGTTTCTCTGCTGGCATCCCAATCCCATGGAAAGGCGTCGGGAGCGGCAGCGTGTCTCACTGGACCGGTCTCGGCATTGCTGAAGCGGCAGCGGCGTGATGGAAAGTTGCTGGAACATCAGCTTCGGATGCTGAGTCCTGGTAACAGTTGCTATGTGAAACATTCAGAGGTGGAATTTACTGTCACAGTTAATAATAGATGAAGGTTTTAGAATTTTTGATGCTTTACATTTTAAGCCGTTTGATTTATAATGTTTCAGAAAAGGAGGGGAGAGAGGGCAGGGGGGGAAAGGCAGGAGCCAAACAGCAGCGCATGGTAAACACGCCAAGCGGGGAGGCAGGTGGGGGGCTCCATCCATGGCGAGACCCCCCCACCACAGCCGTCGGGACAGGGTCTCCCCACCAAGCACCGGGACCAGGGAGCATCCCTGTGGAAAATCAGGGCGCGATTGGGACTGAGGCCCTCAATAACCAGATTGCATTTTGTTTTTCTTTCTTTTTTTTTTTTTTCCCCCCCTTTAAATTGCTGCTTCTCTTCTCATTCTGCCCGCGCGCCCCCCCCGGTTTTTTTATTCCGGCGGGTTGCTGGGTTATTTACTTGCTGGCACTCCTCTCCCCTCTTGCAGGTGTATTTCAAGTAGGCTCCTTAAATAGCAGCGAGCCGCGCGCCCGCGGCGGTGCGCGCTGGGTCGTGCTGATTAGCAACGCGCTGCCAAAAAAAAGAAGGGTCTTATTTCCCCCACCGAGCTGCTGCCGCGTCTGCTCCGGCCCTGAGCTCTCCTTTCTGGAAAGCAGCAGCGAGCACAGCCACCAGCATCGTCTGAAGGAACCTCGGTGTCCCTTGGTGTCCCTCCATGTCCCTTGATGGGCTCCAAAGCTGCCCAGTGCTCGGGATGGTCGCAGCTCCAGCACCTCGCTCCAGCTTCTCCCAAACCCTGGAGCATCCCAACATCCTGAATGCGTGTGTGGAGCATCCCAACATCCCAAATGTGTGTGATCTGGAGGATTTAATGCCAGCTCGGTGGGGGTCTGAGGCGGGGGGGCAGAGGGGGACCCCACGTCCCTGCTGCCAGTGCTGGGCATGTAGGGATGTCTTGATAAAATGGCAGGGGGGGCATGAGAAGGGTTTTTCCCCTCTGCTCCCCCAAACCAAGAGAAGTGCCGCGGTGCAGAGGGCAGGAGTTGTGTCACGATGCTCTCGTGACGTCTCGAAGCAGGGAGGATGAGGGGGCTGGAGCCGGGGGGCCGGAGCATTCCCCCTCAGACCCCCAGAGACATCCCAGCCCTAAACAGCTCCGTGGCTCTTGCCAAGGCTCCAGGCGGACACCGGGGCTGCCAGACCCCCGGAGGTGGCGGGGGCGCACCCCCTGCCGACAGCACCATCCAGCCCCTCCGGAGCCCCCAGTTTCCCCCCGGGATTGAGGATTCCTGGGGTTCCCGGGCTGAGCTACCCCGTGATGGCTCAATCAGGGCTTGTGCATCGCCCCATATGTAATACGCACAGCCTGGCCGGAGCCGACGATAATTTCTTTTTAAAGCTGCTTTGACACACGGGGTAGCTCACCTTAATGAGGAGGGTTACTCCACAAAGATCTGTTACTAACGGGCTTGGGGAGAGGCAGCACCCGCACGCAGATGCCTGCTGCCAAAACCAGTGCCACGATGCGCCCCGCTCTCCCCCAGCCATGGGGTATCCCCCGGATTTGCACCCGCCGCTGAGCCGCTGCTCGATGGGCTCCCACCCAGATTCTGGTAAATTCCCAATGTCCCCACATCTCTGCTGGCTGCCCTCTGCCAAAAAAAAAAACCAACAACGCTCGCAGGTCTGAAAATACAACCGCACGGGCACATCTTGGTGTGGCAACTATCCAACCCTTCCCAAAAAGCAGCTCCACAAAGGGAGATTGAGACCAGCGTGGCTCCGGTGTTCCCTCGGTACCCACGAGGTCCCTGCTCAAAACACCAAACCCCTGGATGTCCTCAATTGTGTGGGAACCCGCTCTCCACCGCGGCCCCGACCAAAGACACCGCTCCTGCCAGGCACATGGCCGCGGCTGCCAACGATCAGCCCGTCATCACCAGAACCGCCTTATTAAAAAAAAAAAAAACAGAAAAGGGCTTTAAAACCCGGGACTCCCCTAAGAGCAAATCCCTCCCCGCAGAGCCCCGACACATTCGGCGCACCGCTTCAGCCCTGCCACTCCCCCTTGGCTCCCTCCGGGGACCCCCCGTTAGCGGCGGGGGGCCCCCGTCCCCGCGTGCCGGCGATTGGCTGAAACTCGTTTGCGGCATCAAGCGGCTCTGCCCCAGACACCTTCTCATACGACCGGAGGCGCAGTACGTCCCAGGGCACTGTCACAATATATTAAGACGCGGCGCTAAAAATAAGCAACGGCAAAAAATAAGCAAGGAAATCGCAGTCCCTGCCTGCCCCTGCCGGCCTCGCGCGGGCAGAGCCCCCCGTCGCCACGCACGAGCTGGGGAACCACAGCAGGAAAGAGAAGATTTTGCTGGGTTTTATTAAAACGACGCCTTTTTCCCTTCCCTCCACCCCCCTCTCCAGCCTCACCAGTGACCAAGCCCTGCAGTGACACACAGGACTTGGTGACAAATCATCCCGGAGGTGGGGGGGGGGGTTGTTTCTCCACACGCCGGTGGTTCAGGGCAAGAGCGGACCCCTTTCCCACCCCACACAGCCCAAGACAGGGCTCTGTTCCCCACCGGGGCCATCCCCAGAGCTGCCGAGCCGCAAACCACGTGCCCAGCCACGGTTTGCCGTCGAAGGACGGCTGGGTTTTGGCCAGCCCTGTGTTAGATGCAACGTCCAGGCTGGTGCCCCGTGGCCGTCCCCGTTCCAGCAGCTCCCCAGCGGGGTACCCATCTGCAAACACCCCATCTTCCCCCGCTCACTGCTACCCAGGCACGTAAGCACCGGTGCGGCACAGCCCATGGGAGCATCTCTCCCCTGGGGATGTGTTTTGCACCGGAGCATCTGAGGAGGGGGCAGATGTGGGCAAGAGGCTGCCTGCACCATCCCGCTGCCTGCACCATCCCTCTGCCTGCATCCATCCCACTGCCTGCACCCCGCAGGGTCCCATCCTCCAGGCCAGGTCCCGCAGGGACATCGGAGGGACCAGCGGGGACACAGTCCCTGTCTCTGGGAGATGAAAGGGCAGCTCCAAGCTCGGGGATGGCTCCGTGCCTCCAGCCGAAGGCGTGCGGCCGCCCTGCTGCCTCGGCTGCGGCTGGAACGAATGCATGCACATACCTCTGCCCCGGCACGGGTGTTTGCTCTTCTCTTCCGCGGCTGTGATTGATTAAAGGATCAGGGACATCTGAGAATGGAGGCAGCAGCGGCAGCAGCAGAAGCAGCTCCCTTTGGACTTGGAGAGCTTCCTTGCCTGCTGCTTGCTGCTGCCGTTGCCTGTCAGGCAGCTTTTAATCAAGGTTTGCTTATATCTGCAAAGGCCTTTCCCAGAGGGATGAAGGGAGGAAAAGAGGGGGGGAGAGTATATTAACATGCCAGCCACCCTCCCTCTCCCTCTCCTTTGTTTATGGAGAGGGTCAGTGCTTGGAAACGGCTGGCGGGGACGGGGAAAGGCGCTTTGGGGGTGCTGGGGGTTCCGGTGGTGCGACGCGGCTCTCGGCAGGTCCGGGTACCGCGGTGTGGCCGTCGGTAGGGAGGGCATCCGCACCCGGCTGGGATGCACTCCGTGGTGGCAATGGCAGGTGGAGAGAGCAGGACCTGGTAGCCAGAGCTCGGCAGCTTCCTCCTGGTGGCCCTGGACGCGTGGCGCATCCCCACGGATGCTGCAGTGGGCACAGCGGGGATGCAGGGACCAACCCAGACACCCAAATTGGGGTCTCAGCCTAAAGACAACAGCACCGTTCGTTAGCCGAGACCGGCACCATCCATAAACTGAGACCAGCCCGGCGGGGGGAACCCAGGCCCCTCCATCCCTGACCCAGCCCCATGGAGAGTCGGGTTCTTCGGTCCTACAGGACCCCCGGCGTGGCCACGTCACAACATCCCATCTCCCCTCTGCGGCGTGGGCTTGGGCAGCGATCCCAGGTCTGCAGAGGGACCAACGCCAGCCCCAAACCTGCCCCGCAGCAGCAGCCCAGCGATGGGTTTACCCTACGATGACGGGATTTCGGCACGGCACAGCCAGGCTGGGAGCATCCCCGGCAGCACCCACCACACCACCGGCGCCCGCTCCAGCCACCCACCGGCGCCTCTGCAAGCGGCGCAGGAGGAGGGGGGACCCCCAGTGCTGCCATTCGCGCGCATCACTTAGGCTCTCCGTGTTATCTTATTGCTCAGCTAATGACCTGCTAAAAGTATTATGTGAAAAACCGCACTCTTAGCCAGCCATTAAACTGGTTAGGACCAGCGGGTCATGCTTTATTGCTTTAATAACTGAGTTTATGAAAGGTCGTCTCATAACTGATAACATGCATAATTTTTGTAACTTAATTAATGCTGCTAATATACTCGAGTCTCCATCAGCTGCTGTTGCAACTGATGTACAGTTTGCATCCAAAGCGGGGCCGGGTTGCGCATCCCGGGCCAGGTTCTGCCCTGCTGTCCTTGCCATGCGGCGCCCGCGGTGGGAACATAGTGTGAATCCGTGCCGAAAGCCTGCCGTGCCACTTCTCCGCATTGGAGCATCCTGGTCAGAAACGCTCCGGCTGGGAAGGGGATTGCTGTGAGCAGGCAAAGGGGAAACAGGGCCAGACCCCAGCTCCAAACCCGGTGAGGCTGTAGAGGAGGGATTTCTTTGCTTCCCCCATGCAGCAGCGGGACCTGCAGTCGGGGAGAGTTTTACCCCGGGAAGGACCAAAAACCTCTGCGGGATGGGAGTTGCTCCAGCAATCCCATACATCCCCGGCTGGAGTTAAAATCGTGCGAAGGAGCTTTGCCCTGAGTGGCGATTTGGGATTGTGCCCCAGCAGGGTTTTCCCTGGGAACCCCGGGACTGACCCTGCTCCTCCCGGCGATGCCACGGGCAGGGGATGGCACGGGACAGGCTCCCGGGTGCTGCGCATCAATCGCCGCCCCGCAGAGGTAAATGTCACGGACCTGGCTGCCTTTCTTCCCAGCGCTGTATTTTTTAAGGACAACCTCCTTGACAAGAACGCGTTTTTCTCATTAAGGGGAGGGGAATAAAGAAGCGAACAACTTCTCCCCACCAGCCCTAACGCACACCTGGGGGACTGAGCGTCTGCGTGGTGGGGGGAGTTGGCAATTGGAGGCGTTTTCCAGGCAGCAAAACCGGGCAGAAAAGAAAAAAAAAAAAAAAAAAAA
>NW_009649307.1:31077-34011 GCF_000708025.1 Charadrius vociferus
CCGGCTGGGAGGCACTCCGTGGTGGCAATGGCATGTGGAGAGAGCAGGACCTGGTAGCCAGAGCTCGGCAGCTTCCTCCTGGTGGCCCTGGACGCGTGGCGCATCCCCACGGATGCTGCAGTGGGCACAGCGGGGATGCAGGGACCAACCCAGACACCCAAATTGGGGTCTCAGCCTAAAGACAACAGCACCGTTCGTTAGCCGAGACCGGCACCATCCATAAACTGAGACCAGCCAGGCGGGGGGAACCCAGGCCCCTCCATCCCTGACCCAGCCCCATGGAGAGTCGGGTTCTTCGGTCCTACAGGACCCCCGGCGTGGCCACGTCACAACATCCCATCTCCCCTCTGAGGCGTGGGCTTGGGCAGCGATCCCGGGGCTGCAGAGGGACCAACACCAGCCCCAAACCTGCCCCGCAGCAGCAGCCCAGGGATGGGTTTACCCTACGATGCCGGGATTTCGGCACGGCACAGCCAGGCTGGGAGCATCCCCGGCAGCACCCACCACACCACCGGCGCCCGCTCCAGCCACCCACCGGCGCCTCTGCAAGCGGCGCAGGAATCCCCGCATCGAGCAGCGCGTCTGCCTCTGCTGCCATTCGCGCGCATCACTTAGGCTCTCCGTGTTATCTTATTGCTCAGCTAATGACCTGCTAAAAGTATTATGTGAAAAACCGCACTCTTAGCCAGCCATTAAACTGGTTAGGACCAGCGGGTCATGCTTTATTGCTTTAATAACTGAGTTTATGAAAGGTCGTCTCATAACTGATAACATGCATAATTTTTGTAACTTAATTAATGCTGCTAATATACTCGAGTCTCCATCAGCTGCTGTTGCAACTGATGTACAGTTTGCATCCAAAGCGGGGCCGGGTTGCGCATCCCGGGCCAGGTTCTGCCCTGCTGTCCTTGCCATGCGGCGCCCGCGGTGGGAACATAGTGTGAATCCGTGCCGAAAGCCTGCCGTGCCACTTCTCCGCATTGGAGCATCCTGGTCAGAAACGCTCCGGCTGGGAAGGGGATTGCTGTGAGCAGGCAAAGGGGAAACAGGGCCAGACCCCAGCTCCAAACCCGGTGAGGCTGTAGAGGAGGGATTTCTTTGCTTCCCCCATGCAGCAGCGGGACCTGCAGTCGGGGAGAGTTTTACCCCGGGAAGGACCAAAAACCTCTGCGGGATGGGAGTTGCTCCAGCAATCCCATACATCCCCGGCTGGAGTTAAAATCGTGCGAAGGAGCTTTGCCCTGAGTGGCGATTTGGGATTGTGCCCCAGCAGGGTTTTCCCTGGGAACCCCGGGACTGACCCTGCTCCTCCCGGCGATGCCACGGGCAGGGGATGGCACGGGACAGGCTCCCGGGTGCTGCGCATCAATCGCCGCCCCGCAGAGGTAAATGTCACGGACCTGGCTGCCTTTCTTCCCAGCGCTGTATTTTTTAAGGACAACCTCCTTGACAAGAACGCGTTTTTCTCATTAAGGGGAGGGGAATAAAGAAGCGAACAACTTCTCCCCACCAGCCCTAACGCACACCTGGGGGACTGAGCGTCTGCGTGGTGGGGGGAGTTGGCAATTGGAGGCATTTTCCAGGCAGCAAAACCCGGCAGAAAAGAAAAAAAAAAAAAAAAAAAAGACGTAAATAGGAGCCCAGGGGCATGCGGTGTGCATGTCCCTGATATGCTGCCACCAGCAAATCTGGTGAGCTGCGAATCCCCGGCACCGCGCATCCAGCGCTGCAAATCCGAGCTGCTCCAGTCGCCTGCTTAGTTTTGCAAATTCTTTCCTGCTGGCTGAGAAAAGCCAATATGTCTGCTGCTCCCGCTCCAGCGCAATAATTGTTCAGCGCCGGTTATCATCCTGCCAGAAAGGCACGAGCTACCGCTGGGGCACTCTGCTTGCTGTAAATGCAGCTAGATGATTTCCTAGCAAATGCAAGTTTTCCAAGGAAGTGGGTGGAATCTGCTTGTCTCTGATTAGACAGCTTGGGTTTTTGTTTTCCTGGTGCTTTAGAGAGAGAGAGAGAGAGAAAAAAAAAAAAAAAAAGGCATAAAATATGTAGCTTTCCATCCCCTCTGCCCTGAAACACAGGCTCGCACGCATCCCGGCGATGGTCCCCCTGGGACGCACAGCTTTGCCCACACTCTGAGCAATGATCCTGTGGAATGAGGCTATGATCTTTCATCAATCATTGCCGAGCGCTTCTCCCTCCCCGTGTCCGCTCCTCGAGCTGTGCCCGCTGCGAGCGTACGGCCCCGCATCTCCCTTTTCCCTCCACGCCTCCGAAAATCAAAGGGTGTCGGGATGGTCCCCCAAGTGCCCGTGAAGCCAGGAGCCTGCGCGGGGCTGGGGGGGCACAGGACAGCCCCTCTGCCACCCTCCCAGCTTGGCACGATCCGAGGATGCTGTGGAGGGGATGCGGGATGCCGGGGAGCCCTTCCACAAGGACCGCTGCTGGTAGGCAAGGTGAATCCCGAATCCCAGGGCAGCATCCAGGCTAAGCCGGATGCTAGAGGGAGGTGGGATCAGGACAAGCCCTGAGGCTGCAGAGAGGCAGGTCTGCCTCCCCGCCCTTGCCAGGGGAGGAAAAATGACTTGAAATTAAGATTTCCTGATGTTTGGGGGCTTGGAGACCTTGACACCCTCTGCGTCCATCTGGCTCTTCCCCTCTCGTGGCAGCTCGCTCCCGCGTCCCCGTCTACCCGTGAATACCAATTATGGTTTAGGAGAATGTATATCTGAGATGTGCAAATACAAAAGGCAGGAAATAAAAGTCATCTCTTACTGAAGAGGAGAGGTAACCATGACTACCTGGGACCTCATTTAAAACTGTGCCGGCCGCAGGCTAAAAGGCAACGCTTCCCATTGTTACACACGTTTACGGAAAGCTTTGAAAACCCGTTTCCCCCCCAAAACCAGCTGGGAAGTAAAAATGAAAATGAGA
>NW_009649307.1:34195-36574 GCF_000708025.1 Charadrius vociferus
CCGCGGGAGGAACGTGGGGAGGGAGCGAGCCTGCGAAGGGCTTCCGATGCCGCGAGCACTGCTGGGATGTGCCAGGGGGTTGGGGGGAGCCGGGAGGAGCTGGCGGATCTCGGTGCCGGCCCCAGCCATGCTGCCTGCCCGCACAGCCTGTGGCCGATGGGACCTCAGGGGTGCCGCAGGCTCTTGAGCTCGTGCTTACAAGGCCAACAACCAGGCAACTAAAATCCCTATTTTTTGGTCCAAGAGCCATCCCACCTGCCACACTAGCAGCGTGCCCCTTGCTGCGGTGAAGCGATCGGGACACAAGCTTGTGCCAGTGCTCACCCTCCTCCGCCACCCTGCGAGCAGCCGGCAGGTCCCTGGGGTTTTGGGGACGGCTTTCCCCACGGGGAACAGGGCTGGGATGGACCCTGCATCAAACACAGCCAGCTCCTGCCAGGGAGGGATGTCCCCACAGGGCCACTGGTGGGAGCTGGTGCCCCCAGAGAGGAGCCAGTGTGGGGCGTAGAGGGGAGCAGCCGCTCCGGCGCATCTGAGCCCTTGGGAGGTACCAGTGGTTCCCAGCTGGGCGGTACCAGGTCCCTGCTCCAGTCTTACCCCATCTGATGCAAGCAGCATGCGAGGAGGATTCACCTCCCTACGTGCACAGATTTGCTACACCCAAAGGAGGGATCAGTGCCGGATGGTGCCGTGCCGATTCCCCACCGGGATAAAGCCAGCTCCCCACTGGAGTAAAACCCTGGGTGGGACGACAGGGGGACCGACAGCTTTCCTCCCCACCATTAGGCTGCCGGGAATGAGGAACTGGTGTAAAACCAGTGTAAAACCAGATAGCGCTTTCACAGGGAGCCACGTTCGGTGCACGGCACCAAGAGGCATCGCTGCGGTGGCAGCCGAATGCGGTGCTCGCCTTCACCCCGGCATCGCCGGATGACTGCCACCAGCTCTTGCCGGCAAAGCTCTTCCCTGCCCGCTGCCGGCACGGCCGTGGTCCCCTGTGCCCCCCTGTCAGCGTGCCAGACCCACACCTAGGACCACACAACGGGGCTGCAGGCAGGAGCCCAAGCCAGGAATTATGGTCTGTACAAAAGACAATGACAGTGAATCTTGTTACTGGCTTTTCAGCAAACGTAATTCCTTTTTATTAGAAAATTAAAGGGTATGAAAAGCTTTCCAAAGCTGAAGAGCTGAAATGTGCTTTCATAAAATATGCGGCGTCTGATAAAACGGATTTGCTTGTCTGCCTGCCCTGGCCCCCTCCCCCTCCTGGTTATTATTCCTACCGGCAAGGTGATGCCTTTTGCCCAAACACCAATCCCGACGTGGCCGGCTCTCGCCTGCGGATGCCCATGGGGACCAGCGCTGCTCCCTGGCACACTGGCCATCCGGCCACGAGGCCCCACGCTGCTTGTGCCTGTTTGAGGGTTGGCTTTGGGCGCTTTTTTTAGAGAAATAAAACTCAGAAGGGCAGTTTTTCTCCTCTGGGGTTGCAGGTAAGGGCTGGTGACAATACAAACCATCACCCCAAACCCAGTCACGAGGATGCAGCAGTTGCAGGCAGGAGGAGAGGTGAAGCCAGGCGATGGCAGACAGAAAGCAATGCATTCCCCACAGCCATTGCACTATTAAAACTATTAAAAAGCAACTATTAAACCCCCCCCAGGAACCCCCTCCCAAAGAGAAAGCCGTGCACTGGCGCTGAGCTACGTGTAAGAGGTGCCGAAGACCTGTGAGCTGCCAGAACCAGCCAGCGGGTAGCTAAGGGAACCTGAGGAATCTCGTTTTCTTCTCTTTAATCGTTCACTCTCTCTGTCTCTTTCGTTCTTTCCAATGGTCCGAGTCAACCTTCCAGGTTTGCAAGGTTAAAAGTTTCTCACTCCCTCCCGCTCGGGCTTGCCGAGCCGGCACAGGGGACCGCGGCACAATGGAGTGATGCTGGCAGGCAGTGCCGCCGCGTCCATCTTTCACGGGCAGAACGCCCTCGCCAGCCCAAGGGCAGCAACGCCGCCTCGACCCTCTGGGTTCTGTATTTCCATTGCCAGGGTCGGTTCTGCCTCTGCAAGTCCCTGGGGATGAAGAGCAGCAGGACGCATCCGTCCCCACGCAGAGATATCATAGCCCAGAGGTGGACGGGGACCTTGCCGTGACCACCACGCTGGCAGGCGTGGGGCCAGCACCCGCTGCCAGTTTGTCACCCTTGTCCTGGCGGAGACTGGGGAGGTGAAACAACGTCCCCTGAGTGCCAGCGGGGAGCTGACGCCTCGGCTGGGAAAAGACCTGGCAGGCCTGGCCACTGTCCCCAGGTGACTCCAGCCCCGGCGATGTGACATAGGGGCAGGCGGCGGGGGGGCGGCAGAACCACAGGCACACAACCACCCC
>NW_009649307.1:36977-37841 GCF_000708025.1 Charadrius vociferus
CCCCTCCGCCGCGGCGGCCGCGGCCTCCCTGTGCCGCCGGCAGCGCCGTGCGTGTGACGCCTCGCCGGCTATTACCACAGGAAGAGCTGTAACGCTACAGCAAACCTCCCCGCTCAGCCCTGCTAC
Source organism: Charadrius vociferus (assembly GCF_000708025.1). Taxonomy (NCBI): domain Eukaryota; kingdom Metazoa; phylum Chordata; class Aves; order Charadriiformes; family Charadriidae; genus Charadrius; species Charadrius vociferus. The sequence continues at coordinate 37,104 of NW_009649307.1, forward strand.
AAATCAGGGTCAGGCGGCAGCGCTGTTAGACAGAGCCTACCGCTACGTGCTCCTGCTCCTAATGTCCTCCCCGGCACGCTTAATGGGGACGCGGAGGAGAGCGGCGCGGCGAGACGGCGGCTCGGCCCCGCTGCCCATCCAGGGGTTGCTGCCCTCCGATCTGGCTCTCCCGTAGCCGCGCCGGGGCTGGCAGCGCCGGGGGTTAACGCCGGGGAGGCACGGCCGGGGATGTTTTCTCCCCCAGGGCTGCTCTGGCTTTACCTTTAACATCTGCAAATGTGGTTAAAAGTTTGCCGAGCCTATTTTTAGAGCCTCTCACCACATGCGATTTCTCCATCGTGAGACAGGAAACGCTGATGAGGTTGTTCGCCACGGAGCTGCTTTCTCCTCCCCGGATGGCCTCCGAGCTCCTCGGATCTGTGCCGTGCTGCCACGCTGCCAGGCCCCCCGGTCCCCACCTCCCGGTGAGGGGACCGCATCCTACGGCAGCTATGTCACACCTGAGAGCCAGGAGAGCCGCCCGCATGCCACCAGTTTGCCCTGTGCCTCAGTTTCCCCAACGCAACAGCATTGTGCTTCACTGCCCAACCCGGAGCGGTGCTAAGGGCTCGGTGAATGCTGCATCTCCTCGACTGCGGGTATGCACTGATGCATTGGCACCGTGCACGGGGGCTGCCAGCAAAGAGACCCCAGCGGGGATGCCCAGCACCCGTCCCCGTACCCGCCGCCCCTGGCACA
>NW_009649307.1:38907-42269 GCF_000708025.1 Charadrius vociferus
GGCGGCACTGCTGGTGTGTGGGGCAGCATCGGGGAAGAGCAGATGGACCCACCTTTAGGACATGTCCCCAGCAAGGGGACACCAGCAGTGCGGCTCTATCAGTCTCCCTTGTGGTACTGCTCTGGGCAGATGCTCCAACCCCACGTTTGCCGGGGCACCTCGTGCCTGCCCGCAGCCCCCCAGCACGGCTCTGCTTGTCTTCACCCACATGATGTTCCAGAAACCACATTTCTTGCATCGTTTTATTTTAGCACAGCCGGAAGTAAAAGAGGAAAAAAACGAATTCGGGCTGGAAAGGGCAAAAACTCCCTGCAGAGGATGCTGCAGCATCCCACAACTGTTCCTCCAGCTTCTCGCCAACCAGCCTGCCCCGGCTCCAGCTCATGTCCCGTCAGGGTGGCACAGCCCTGTCACAGACCCCTGAGGTCTGTCCCCAGCCAGCGCAGCTGGGGGTGCGAGAAGCAAAGCCCAGGAGGAGGCAGAGATGGACGCTGACCCGGGCACAGGAGGCTCTGCCATCATGAGGATGAGGATGAGGAGGAGGATGAGGAGGAGGATGAGGAGGAGGATGAGGACGAGGAGGAGGATGAGGAGGAGGATGAGGATGAGGAGGGGGATGAGGATGAGGATGAGGATGAGGAAAGGAGAGCATGATGCGCAGGGCTGGCCTTGGGTTTCATGCAACTTGCAGAGCTGCAGTTCCCACCCGCACACAACACCCCGGGCTTGAGCCCCTCCTGCTCCAGCCAAAACCCCCACCGGGCACCAAAACGGCAAGAAGCACGACTGGTTCCCGTCGAGCTTGGCTTGGGGAGGTGCCCCGTTCGGGCAGTGGGGGCCGAGACGGAGCTCCAGGAGTGAGACGGCGGTGACAGTGAGACTCGCTGGGGAAACGGGTGCTCCCCACACCCCGACAGATACAAATATGCCGCTGCCCAACAATCCAGTGCAGGTGACGCGGTGTGTCCCCCAAACCAGACCCTCTGCAATCAACGGGGACGGCATCTTATTTCCTCTGGATGTGTTCCCCTTCCTCTCCCCATAAGCCGGAGGGCCGGGGGCAGGGGCGGGGGGGTCACAGCAAAGGCTGTGAGTCCCATGACTCCGGCGGCAGGAGATGGGGGAGCCCCGAGCAGGGATCACAAGAACGGGGAAAGCAGCAACCTCAGGTTGCAGATTAGCTTCGTTTTATAGCCAGGGAAGCAGAAACCTCCCGTGGCTCAACATCTCGCCGGAGACCACACAGGGAGCCTGGGGAAAGCCAGGGAGAGGTCGCAGGTCTCTGCGGGGCGAGAGCATCCTCTCCCCCGGGGAGGGAGGAAGAGAAGGAAAGAGCTTACAGTCAGCGGGACCCCACGGCTTCCCCGACCCACTGCCGCACCCCAAATTTCAAGCAGGGTCAGACGTTGCACTCCTTCCCCCTGTGACCCCAAACCCCCCCCGCTGCCCCAGCAATACCGGCGGGGGCTGCAGAAACCAGTTTGGCAGAGAGAGGCTCTTTAACCAAGTTTAAATGCACTTCCCTTGACTCGGTTCCCAGTTCAGCGTAGAGGAGACCCAACTTGGCCGGCAGCCACGGCGCTCAGCTATGCACGTCCCTACCGAGAGACACATTCCTCAGCACTGCAGCTAAGTGCAGCGCAGCCTTTGAGGCCTTCACCCCTCCTTCAATGATAATTTATGCCCTCTGACCCAACTCCCCCTTTTAAATCAGGCTGATCAATAGAGAAATCAGACAATCCTTTTAAGAAACTATCTCATCTGATCCTTCCAGCTAATGATCTCTGCTCTTCTTACAGCTGTTTGCAGATATGTAGCCCAGGCTGCCGGGGAAAGTGGGAGGAAGAAAAGCCACCGGGCCAAATTTCTCTTTCCCCAGCCCAAGCGGGAGCGGCGATGTCGCTGCCGATTTGCACGGGAGCGAAATGGGAGATGCCAACCCCTGTCTTTCGGAAAAACAGGGCTCCCATCAGCAGGCTGCCGGCTCCTCCGGCAACGCCGCATGCGAGCGCTCGCCGCTGAGCATCATGCTGCAGGGAAGCGCTGGCTCCAAAAATCCGCCCCCTTGCCCATCTCGCCACTCAACGTGCCCTTCTCCCAGCCCGGGAGCCCTCCGAGGACGTTTTCCTTCATCCTCACTCCTCCCGCAGGCTCCAGCATCCCAGCGTGGCTTTGCATCGCCTCTCCTGCAAAGAAAACCCAGCAATACAAAGCACCAGCCCCGAATCCAGTCCCTGGCTGAACCACGATTGCCCGTACCCCGTGCGGTGCACGGCCGCGGCACCGCGGCTCCCGGTTCCTCTGCGCATGGAGGGGAAGCAGTGGGAACTGGGGATCTCCATCGCCTGGCTGGCAAACCCTCGCCCCTCGTGGACCCTCGCTTTACAACGGCAACAAAAGCTCACGGGTACAGCCGCCTTCTGCCCACGGAGGAGTTAAACCGCACCGGTGGAAGAGGGAGCGATGTCCAGCGCGGCACCTCTGCGGGGAGGAGAACGGCACGGCAAACGTCCACGGCGGAGCCTCCAGAAGGGCTTTATTGATGGCGGCCGCATTTCTGTTTAACTGGCAAAGGAACAGGGTTAACCAGTGAAGAGGGAAGCATCGGAGAACCCTTTAAGTCTTCAAAGTAAATCAGCTCCTGGAACAAACGCGCTCGGTAGCCAAATGTCCCCTTCTCCTTTGTGCGCGCTGGGCTGCTGACATTTATTACGCTGCCCGAGAACCACCCAGAGGAAGGACGTTTTTTCTTGCATCTAAGGGCCATTTCTCACCGTGGCACACTCGGGCAGGGATTTCTCCCCTGCCTGGTCCCCAGCAGCCCCTTCTCGCGGGGATCTCACCCTACAAACCACCCAAGAGGCAGGATGGCACTGTGCCCCAGGGATGCTCAGCACCCACCGGGAGCCGGGGAGCAGGGTCCGAGCCCGAGGCGCCTCCAAGGTCCCCCCACCATGCCTTCCCTCCCACCCGGCCCTTGTTCCGAAACCAGGCAGCAGACGCAAAAGCCAAAGGGTTTGAAGGGCTGCCGCAGCGCAGCGCGGTGCAGGTCCTGCCACAGCAGTCACAGTGAATTACAAGGTATTAGAGCCCCGCGCCGCCGTGCCTCTCGCGCAGCAGCAGTCACGGTGAAGGACATGCTATGATAGGACTAGAGTCTCCTCCGGAGAATCCAGTCGCCGGCCTGGTGAAAGGCAGTGGTACGAGCAGGCCAGCCCCGTTCTATAGATCATCTAGCGACAGGCATGGTGAAGGACACGCTATTACAGGACGAGGCGGTGCGGGAGGTTTACCCAGCGACAGCCAAACTGAAGGACGTGGTGTTTTGGGGGACAGTGTGGCCTTCCAGCGGCGGGGGAGGG
>NW_009649307.1:42369-46660 GCF_000708025.1 Charadrius vociferus
ACCGCTCCCATATCCCCCCCCGGCATGAGCCGGATGGGACCCAGCAGAGCCGGAGGTCCATCCCTGGAACAGGGAACCCATCCGGTGACCAACCTGCCCCGCAGCCCCTCTGCATGCCCCACGCCACGTCAAGGACCATAACAGAGCCGGGCAGAGCCTCCCTGATGCTCAGTGTCCCTCCCCGCCAGAGCACAAGCACCGAGCGCCAATTTTAGTGGCTGGGGTAAATGCAGCAGGAGCGGTGTCCCCTGGTGAGGCATCGAGCGGTGACTAAGAGCGGAGATGACAATAAAGCGGAGGAAGCAAGGTCTGACTGCAAAGCAGCAAACCAACCCCTCGAATCCAGCTCGGAGGCACAGACTGATGATGCTCCCCCAAACCAGAACAGAGCCCGAGCCCTGCACAGGCGCGAGCCGAGGCGGCGACGGGGAGTCCGGCTCACTTGGGCTCGGGCTGAGCTTGGTCCTGGCACAGGCTCGTGGTTTGGGTGGAAATCCCATAAACAGGAGGGGAGAAAGGATTCCCCGCAGCAGGGTGCTGGGATGGAGTTCAAGTCTCTTAGCAAAGCACACAGGGAGACTTCTGCACAGCCCCCACGTATAAATCTACCCCCTTAAAATGTTCTCGGTGGTAAACGCGGTAGAGATCGTGCAGGACTTGACAGATCGAGGCATATTTATGGCGCTTTGGCACAAGGAATACAACCAGTTGGGATTTTTGCTCGTCTCTACCACTCGGGCATAGTGCAGCCACAACAAACCCATTTGAATACCTCTTGTTTCAAGCAAGGCAGAGATCCAGCCTATTCCCCACAGAGCGAGCGCCAGACCTAGGGCCAAATTAATCTCCGATGGATCTCCATCAACTTCATGGAGTTACAACCACAATTTGGCCCATGCGTGACACGTAAATCTGTTCATTTTTCTTCCGAATTGTCCAAATACCGCAGCATTTGTTAGCACAGGAGAGGGACGCATCCTCCGGGAGAGATCTCTTTGGATACCGCGCCAGCCCTTCCTTTTTTTATTTCCTTTGCTGCCTGGGATAAAAGGCGAGAGAGACGGTCCGTAGTACGTGTCTGAGCTGTTTGGGAAAGAAATAGGAATTTCCTCCTGCCATTCCCAGTCTTTTGATAGGCAGGTGGGATGCGAGCAGGAATAACTCAATCAAGACAGAGCAATTTTTAATTAATTTGTGGATCCCTTCGCCGGCTGATCGCCTTGGAGACAAAAGGGAAGTCTCTCCTTTAACACTTGTGTGTGCCTGGTACTCTGAGCCTCCCCTTTTCACCAGAGCATCTTTGGTCTTGAAAGCCACACAAAAGGAAGAATTCCTTGATCTTTTGCCTCGGCTTTTGCTAAGACGGAGACACACACGAGGGGGAGTTGGGTTGGTTTTTTTGGGGGGTTTCTTTTCTATTTTTTTGGAGAATATTAGAGCCCAAAATGCACACAGAGCAGGGTGGGGAAGGAGAAAAAAAAAAAAAAAAAAAAAAAGGGAGCCATCGAAAAAACCCCAACCCTCAAACCTCAGAAAGCAGAGCGTTTTCCATCGACACCTTCCGCCCAGCCCGCTCCATCCCCAAGGGGAGGGAGTTGAAAGGTTCAAGCTACATCAAGTGGTGAGTAATGCAGCGGGAGGCTCCTGCTCGGGGCCGGGCTCTCGCCCTCCGCCATCGCTCCCTGCCCCGTGCCCGATGCTGCGCGGGGCAGAGCCAAGCTCTCGCCCTCCCCTTCTCGCCCCCCGCCAGCGACGGTGGGGATGTGGGAACTTCCTAGGCAGTGACTGACACTACAATTATCGATTGCCGGCTGCAAAGGCTTGCTCTCGCCTCCCCCCACCTCTTCTCACTTGTTTTCTTCTGTGCAGCAGAGTGCCAGCCTTCAGAGACTGCTGCTGTAAAAGGCTCGGATTGACAGGGTGTCAAGATATCCGCTGCCCCTGGCTTTTAACGTTCCCTTGCAGGGGGGAGCGGGAAGAGCCCCTGCACCGGCGAGGGGAGCTCAGCTAGCTCCAAAAGAAAGGGAGGAATGAAAAGCCTTCCTCTCTCCTCCTTCGAGGAGATGCTCTTGAACCACAAGCAGCTTTTTCAGCCTCAGCCTGGTTGCGTGTGTCTTGGAAATCTCAAGATGTTGGGAAGGAGGAGAAGCGGCGTGCCAGCCGGCCCCCGCCAGCGGCTCCATCCTGCCCAAAATCAAGGCACCCAGGAAAAACACCACCCTCCCCACCAGGTCTCCATGGGGTGGCACACACACATGGTCCATCAGATTTGGCCATGGCCATTTCGGAGGTTGGGAGGGCATCCTGGCCAGACGAGGTCACCTGGGAAAGGCTGCAGAAGGACTGGGACTCTCCAGCCCAGGTGCATCCTCTGCTGCTCGGCACCGATGGCACGGGGGGACCGGACCAGAGGGTTTTCCTCGCAAGGACTGGGAAAGCAGGAGGTCCAGGTGCCCCCTGGGGTCCTTCACCAAAGGTCACCTCGGGAGGCCACCCTGCCCGATGGCCCTGGGGAGCCCAGGACTCCTGGGTCCTCTGTGAGACCCATCTCTGGCTTAGCTGGCCACCCCTGGCAAGCGTCATCCCTACCCACAAAATGGGGATGGCAACCTGCTCGCAGAGGTGTTTGCAAAGCCTGGGCAGCACTTTGGGACCACAGCTAAGTGTTACGCTTTGGAGTCAGAGGCCTGAAATTAAAGCCGGCTCCACGACCGTCCATGTCGACACCTGGTGATGGGAGGAGAGGGATCGATGATGGAGAGTCTGTCGCTCCTGATGCATCGCCGTCAGGGTCAATACACAATTCTCGGGGAGATCTGATGTCCAGGTTAACCGCTTTGCCTCCGCGCTAAGCTGATGGGTTGGTGGAGCCCCATCCTGCTCACACATCCTCTTCCCCAGCCAGACTCAGCCCCACAGCCACCAAATGCCACCGAGAGCATCCCCAGATCTTGTGGCTCCTGTTTTCATCCATGTAGAGCTCAAGTGTAGCTCCAAAAGGTGTCCAGGGCTGGGAAAGGGACATGGAGGCAATGGGGACCTGCTCCCCAGGAGCTTTCGGCTGCACCAAACCAGCCCACTGCTACACGCAGCATCGCCGTGGGACCACGGGGGGACATGTGGCTTGGGGACAGCCACCACCTCCCTGTGGTCACAGAGACACTGGCCACCCAAGGGAGCCTGGGAGGGGGCCTGGCGGTGACGAGACTCCACTGGGGGGGAGCCCCATCTGCCGATGCCCCTGCCCATCCCTGTCCCGAATTGCTGGGCAATGGAAAAGACAGGAGAGGGGGGAACCTCACGTCTCCTGCCTGGCACAGGTCCTGCCAGCTCAGTGGCTATGTCCTGCTCTGTACCCAGGGCAGGCAGAGGGTCCATGTGGCTTTGGCACAACGCCTGTCCCCTCCAGATGACACTCTGGCTGCAGAGGTCCATCCCAGACCCCCACGGGCCAGGAGAGCCGTGGCAGTGGGGCGGCATCATTCCCTCTTGCACCATGTGGGTTCGTGGCACACCGTGGCACCCCGCGGCAACCCGCAGCCCAGGCAGCAAGCCCAGGCAGGCGGCACAAGCCCTGCTTCGCACCCTCACCAGCGGCCATCCCTCTGTGTCACACCGGGCAGGATCCGTCCCGCAGCCCTGGGGGTCCTGCAAGGATGAGAGCCACCCGCAGCCAGACTGCAGCGTCTCACCCGCCATCTCCCGGGGGGGGATTTAGCCGCACATCTCCTCCCCGAACACGGCACAGCCAGCAGCAGCCGCTCAGCATCCCCGGGGGGACCAGGGGGGTAACCTGCTGATAGCCCACGGAGGCGGCTTGGGGAGGACACGGCATCGCACCCCGACCCCGGTGCAGCCAGACCTGCGCCAGCGCCCCCAAAACCCCAAGAAAACAGAGCGTGGCATGAATAACAAAAGCAGCGATCAGTAAAGACTCTCCCAAGAGGCTGCAAGTTCTTCAATTAGAGCTCTCATTATAGGAACGAGAAACTCCACGCCGTCTTCTGTACGGATAACACTTTTTTCCCCCTCTCTTTTAAAGAAAAAAGGGAGGGAGGGAGAGGAAGGCTGCATCTCTAATGCAACAGACAGGTCTGCTGAGATTCACTTTGGCTCTTATTTTGACTTTCATCTAAAAGAGCTGCCCTGGGAATCCATTAAGTCCAATTTAAATCGGCTCTCCGCCCTCACGGCTTCTCCCCGCCTTCGCGCCCCCCCTGGCTCCCTTCTCTATCCCCCCCCCGCCGCCACCACCTCTTTGGAAGCAAACAAAAACCAAAAGAAGGACACG
>NW_009649307.1:47096-47994 GCF_000708025.1 Charadrius vociferus
CGCAGCCCCGCAGCCGGGCGAGGGATGGACCCCTCGCCTTTCATCTCACCACACTCATTCAAGCTCCGCTTCTGTCGTATAAGCAGTTTTCCAGCTCTTCCCCCCCCCCCTCCGCTCCCCGTAACACACCCGCTCTGCATTGCATCCTATTCATATGTTTTCAATCATCGCCGTTTCGTTATTTAAAACAAAAGCACACGGTTCCCCCCCTCCCCAGCAGCAGCAGGCTCCGAGCCCCCTCGCCGGGCTCCTCGGTTCTTCCCTGGTTTGTTTGTTTATTAATGTCAATGGAGGATTTGGGGGGGCGTAAAATTTGCCGTGGGAGAAAGGGAGCGGGAGGTGAAAGTCCCACTGAGGGGTTTTCCAAAGGCGCAGCCAGATGTGCGAACCCCCGCAATTCCTTGGGTTATCTGCTCGATCCATTTTTTCCTGCCCCGCCGGCCACCGAATAAAAGAAAGAAAATCCATCAAGTCAGCGTTCTCACGTGCAGACAACGGCAAAGATAGCCAGGCGCCCGACCGCGGCACCGCCGCAACTTTTATAAGTATAAAACCATGGACATCAATAACTCCGAAATTAAATAAGCCTCCCCTGGAAGATTTCCCTCTGCAGAGGCTTTCGCAGCCCCGTCCGTGCCCGTTATTATTTTAACTTTGGAAAAGTAGGAGTCAGGACAAGCAAACCGAATCCATCCCTTACACACACAAATATTCCGAGTCTCAGCTGTATCTTTGTTCAGACACCCATCAATCGGCAAGTCAGGAGGATTTTTGGACTGGTTGCAAATTTCTTTATTACTTCCAGAAAAGCAAAACACCCCCCCCCCCTCCTCCAACGCTGCTGCAAACAGGACACACAGACACACATGGACACACACACACACGTACGTACAACACC
>NW_009649307.1:48098-67443 GCF_000708025.1 Charadrius vociferus
AAAGAGAGAGAAAAAAAAAAGGGGAAAAAAAAAAAGCACAAAGATGTAGCTTGCAACAATACCTGCGATGGTCCTCGCTCTCTCCTCTCTCTCCTGCTGGCTCGCTCTCCTCCTCTTCCAGAGCACAGTAGCCAGATTAGATCCTTAGAAAAAAAAATGTGAGAAATAGCACAATTCTCCCTTTTTTTTTTTTTTTTTCCTTTTTTTTTTTTTTTTCTCTCCCCTTCTCAGCAGCCCTTCTGAGCTCCTTCACTAACCATTATTCATAGACCACTAGGGGATATAAGGTAATTAGAAACGGCCCTATAGCATCCAGCCTGAAAATGTAATGCCAGCGGTAGGAGTGGTGGAGGGCTCTGGCTGCGGGCGGCTCCGGCAGAAAGTGCTCGCTGGAGCTGGGGACGAGGTGAGAAGTGGGGTGGAGGAGAGGGAGAGAGGCAGCGGGTGCTGGTGGCTCTCCCTTTGCACAGCCCAGGGTGGCCAGGGACGCCGACGAGGGACAGCGACGCCGGTTTGGGTTGGGTTTGGGGAAGGGTGATGGGTTTTTTTGGGGGGATTTGGGGTTTTTTTTGGTTGGGTTTTTTTGTTTTTTCTTTTTTTTTTTTTTTTTTGGAGTGGGCTCGCCGGGCCCGTGTTAAGCCGTGCTCCCTAAGTTACAGCGTCTGGAATTTCACCTTTTTTCTGAACCACCGGCTGTATCGTCTGCAGGTGGATTCACTGATCTATTTCTCTGCGTGTTGCCAAAAGAATTGAGGAGAATTTGAAGAACTGAGGAGAATTTGCAGAAGTGCAAAATATTGAGGGCTTTTTTTTTTTTTTTTTTTTGTAGCCTTAATCCTCTGGAGCGGGGGAGAGGGAAAAGGAGGAGGCTGCTGCCTTCTTTATAGTTTTGATTTTTTTTTCCTCTTCCAGCCTCGTAGGATCAGATTAACCCCCCCTCCCCTCCACGCACACACACAAGACACACACAAACACACACACACGCCAGCCCCAGCGATCCCAACCCTCCGCCAAGCGCTGCACCGGGGAGATGCCGGAATCGGCGTGGGGTGGTGGTGGGATGCGGGTCTCACCGCCGCGATGAGCTGGGTGGGATGAGCTTGGTGGGCTCGCGTGGCAGCAGGGAAGGAAAGCAAGAGGGAGGTAGTGTGGGGAAGGCGGCGGGGAGGGGGGAGAGTGAAGGCAAATGAACAAATCACACCTGCAGCTTTCTGCGCGCCGTAGCCAGCTGCAGCCCAGGCAGGAACCGGCAGGAAAAATACAGGCGCGCGGGCTCCCAGCGCCGCGCATCTGCGGGGATTTAGGTACACGGTGAGCTGACGGTAGCTCATCGCTGGGAGCGATTGCTTTAGAGGAGGGGGGGGTGGAAAGGGAGACGGTAACAAAGAACAATCCTTCCCCGCACACCGCTTTTTCCAAGGGGTAAATAAAATCCGGCGCAGAGATGAGGAGGGGGAGCTGGTCCCCTCGCGAAGGGAAGCGCAGTGCTTCTCGCCGGGGAGGGCTTTGGTGGCCCCGGCACACCGGGATGGACGCCCGCGTGCTGCCGCCAGCGGTGCCCGCGTGGGCTGTCCGGGGTCGCTGCCGTGCAGCTCCGTGCGCGTTGGCTCCTGCCCGAAGGGTGCGAACGCCCAGCCCTGCCTCCTCCCACGACTCCGCTCTGAGCCTCTCTTTAATTGAACTAAAGCTGTTCACCTTGATAACGCAGCACGGCAGCAAGTTTCCGAGCTGTACGCGGGGGGCTGGAGAGCTATTTGATCCACTTCCAAGGTGCTGCCTTTCAATTCAACCCCTTGCTCTTGAAGGATGGATAACCAGGCCCTCTCTTTTCCCTGTTAATTACTCGAGATAGCAGGCGTCAAGCCGCAAAACAGACCAAACCTTGTAAGGGGACACAGCATCTGCCAAAGCAGACCGCTTGCTGCCATCTCCCCTGTCCCCATTCTCCCCATCCCCATCCCAGTCCCAGCCTGGCTGTTTATAGCTAATACACCACAAAACGCTCACGGCCACCTCCGACTTCACACGTGCCTCTCTGCAGGACGGTAAATCAAGCCGGGACCTCAGGCTCTGCCGGGACTCAGTGCTTATTCCCACTATCCACCGATCCCACCCTGTCCTTCACAGGGAAGAGCTCCTCCACTGTTTGGCACCACGGGTCTGCGACTGTTGCCCTAGTAAAGCCAAGGTGGGACGTCCCCAGTGGATATCATCCCCAGCTTCTCCTCTGGCATAGAGAGAAGACTAAAGGATTTGTTATTTTCACACCACAATCCCATAAATTCAGCAATCTGGTCCATCTGGGTTGCTTCCCGGCTCTGCTATGTTTGAAATCCCCATCTCCGGGAGTCTTGTGAATCTAGAACCTCAGCCCTGCTCTCCTTAAGCCCTGACCTCACCGTGGTGAGGAGAAAGGTTGAAACCACAAGCCCCCGAGAGCCCCGTATGCAAATCAAATCGCCACCAAACACTTTGTTTATTAAACGCCGTGATTTTTCCGGCAGCTTCATAGTGCTGCGATTTATGGGTTCACACAGGCTGATTTCATGACTTCTCGGCACTTCTGAGGTGCCGGCGCTCACGTCGCCTCCATTTGCATGACACGGCCGTGTCTGTCTCAACCCAACCACCAGCTGGGTGGGAAACCATCGCCTATCGCAGCAATTAACTTTAATCATTAAAGCCTCTGAGCTCACAGAGGATGGTGCTGCACAGTTGCGCTCATGGGAAAGTTTCTACCCTCTTGGTGAAATCCAGATCCAGAGCATCCCCGTGCGTGGCACACGGTCACTCACCACGGGTGTGGACACGGCCCCGTGTCCCTCACGTTCCCCGGCTGCCTCTGCGGAGCAAATCTCACCCCGAGCTACTGCAAGCCCAGCACGACCAGTATCGAAAAGCCTCTTCCCATCTTCCCCGCCTGGAGGGCAGGACTCACCTTGCCCATCAAAGCCGGAGGCTTCCCTGGATGTAACCCCCCCACACCTCCAGCCCCGGGGGGGGGGGGAGCTAAAAAATAATGACTCATTGCAATGTCATTTCTGGAGCTGCTAAAACAAAAGCGCTCCGGCTCCGTCAGTGTCTCGCGACCTACAAAGATAAGGCTTCCTCCTCCGTGCTGAGGAAAATGAGCTTTTTCCCACCAGCCTCCCCTTCCGCCTGGCCCTGCCGTGCTCTGCTGGCCCGGGGTCCCCAGGACCTCCCTGGTGCCTACGTGGGATGCTCTGAGCCAATTCTTCCCCATTCCTCTTCCTCTCCTCCCTTTTACTGGCTGAGTTTTCCCCTGCCCCGCTCCCTACAATCCCAATGGATTGCTGTTATCCCCCGGCCTGGGTGATACCTCGCCCCACGCTGGTGGCTCCTTGCAGGCAGGGAGCAGGCAGGGAGCAGGCAGGGAGCAGGCAGCCCTGCCTCAACTCTCATCAAGCTCCGCGTACCGGCTCCGAGCGGATCCAATGGATTTTCATTTTCTAACTTTGCCCTTCGGGCTATTTCTAACGAGCTTCCTCGTGCTTAGGAAAAAAAAAAAAAAGAAAAAAAAAATCCTTCATCTTGCAGCGCGGTGTCGGAGTGGCAACACTCGGGACGACTGTGCCAGGGAGGAGGCTCAAAATTAATTTTATCGTGGTCACTTTAGGTAGGGGGGCCATCCCACTGACCTCCTCGGACCGGCTCACCCCTCGGACCCAGGGAACAGCCAGAAATCCCCTCCCAGAGCAAACAGGCTTTTTGGGGGCCTTCAAAAATGGATTTGCCTGGTGTGATGTTCGGCCGGTGCATCACAGCCCGGGGCGAGGAGCCACCGATGTCCTCCCGCGACCCCGTCCCCTCGCTGCACCCCGTGTCCCCAGCCCCAAGCCCCCCGCGTAGCCTCTGCCCACAGCACCGGGTCCATCAACCCTCCTGGGCTCGTCCCTCCCATCGAGAGAGGAATCGGTCCCAGGCGCCTTCGTTACCGCTAATCAGATGTTTTAATGAGTTTCTCAGCACCCGGCACATCACCGCTTCACGCTACCACCCCCTCCGAGGCCGGCCCCGCTCCTGCGGCGTGCGGAGGCCCCCGTCGTCTCGAAGGCTTTCCTTGGTGGGAGAGCAGCGATTATTTCTCTCAAAAGGTCTCTTATAATGGAAACCATCTCTCCATCCCTCCTTGGTCTCCTCCTGCCGTGACCCAGGCTCCGTCGAGAGGAGCTCTGCTCCGAGGCAGCGCCGTGTTTCCATGGAAAGAGCGAATAGCAGAGTCTTACCAGCGGTTTATTAGAATTCCTTTTACTTCGATGGAGAGTTTTAGAGCAAAGTAAAAAGGCTTTAATGTGGGGCTAATGGAGCCCCTGGGAAGTCCAGGAAGGAAATCTCCCCTGGAGAAGAGGAGGCGTGAGGAGAGGGAGGGCAACTTTCAAGACAAATTCCTGGACAGGTTGAAATTTTTTAGCAGAAGCCATCTCAGGCAGCGAGAAATGGAAATGAATGTTTGTTTTATTTTTAACAGATGTTACAAAAGACCTGCCAGTAATTCAGCGAACGATGCAAAACCTAGATCCCACTCACATTTCCCGGCATGTCTTCCATCCCCTCCCTCTCCTGCTCAGTAAGAACGCTTATTTGCATTTAGCATATCATATTTAAAAAAAAAAAAATATTAGGCAATAAAATAACAATCGTAAGCCACTTCATTTCCTCCCTCCCTAAGGCTTTGGTTTCAGTTTAAATCCTTGGTTGTAGCAGCTATTAATTGTTTTTAATAAATTTTTCTGTCTCTTCACATTTCCCAAGCCCATCTACTCAGCCGCTTTGGAGGTTCCCCTCTATCCCGGTCCCCGTCCCGCTCTCTCCCTGCCGTCCCCCCAAGGGACAGGACAGCTCTTGACTCTCCGAAGCATTTGGGGCACAATGACCGCTGCTCTCTGTCTGGGGACGCCCCAGCGTGAAATACAGCCTGCAGCCTCCTCTTCGGGGAAAAATACAGGGATTTGGCTGCGGTTAAGATTGGGCGATGGAAAGGGAAGGAGGTACAACAGGGGGGTCCTAAAACCATCCCACCAGTGGCTGAAACAGGAGTAAAGAGTTCAGCCCCTTTACACCGCCAGAAAATGAGGTGCAGATGCCCTTGCATGCGTGCACACCGCAGGGCTTCGCCGGCCGGCCGGCAACTTCAAAGTTGATCTAACACTGACCACGACACCAGAGTGGTGTTTGGGGGAACGGGTGAGATATGGCACTTGTGAGCGTCACACGCAAAAACCAGACCTGAGAGGCTGGTGACAGTCCTGGGCAGAGGAGCCCCGAGTCCCGCAGATGCCAGATCTCCTGAAAACGAGCAAGTTTGGCAGCTCCTGGTTTAATCCTTGTTGGCAAAACACAAGCCGCAATGGCTCCTACTTTTCACGCCTAACCATGGAAAACCACTTTTCTCCTCCCAAAGAGCAAGGTCCCACAGAAATGTGGACCGGCAAAAGTCACGTGCACGGCTCCCGCACGTATCCCATGCAGGAACACACTTGGGCAAGGCCACAGCTTTTTCTGCGCAAGGGATGGTGCTCTTCCAGCTCAGACTCTCAAGATGAAGGGCAGGAAAGCCGGGGTGATTTTCTGCCTCGTTTCTTATCAGCACCCCTGTATGCACAGCCCCGAGAGGGGCACGATCCGCGGCCCGGCATCCCAAACGTCTTGCGCTGGATTCACACTACGTCAATGACTTCTTTTCAGGATCCCAAGATGGGAAGGAGGAGACGGGCTCCGGAGAGCAGCTACAGGGCAGCGCTGATACAAACAGGGTGTCCCCACGCCCTTTAAATATCCTAAAACCTGCCTAATTTCCAGGCAGAAAATGGCATCCGTGTGCATTTCCAGGTGATGGAGGAAAACTGGCTGCTTTCACTGAGCTTCCTCCTCTTCCCGTTACAATTCTGCACCTGGTTAGCAACTGTCGGAAAGAGGTTAATCACAGTCCTTAAATCAGGAACCTCGTTGCGGTATGCTCGGGATGCACATCTGTGCTCTCCACGGCTCATCCCCAGCGGCATTTGGGAGAAGGCAATATGCCAAAAAAACCCCAACCTCAAATAAGCCAAATCTTCCCCAAAACGAGCGACAAGCATCCCAGGGGGCAGGATCTGGCTACTTCCTCAAGCCAGTCCTATGGCACGTGGGAAACGCTCGCTGTGCCCCCAGCCCGGCCACAGCGGTGGGTTAAAGGCATCTTGGCTAATGCAGTGTTGGCACAGCCGTTATGTCGCAGAAGACGTTTTTTAGGGGTTCGGTTTTTGCTCTCTGGTCAACCTTGTGATGGAGGCGAGGAGGTGTCACCTTGAAACATCTGGGGAGTGATCCATGGGGACCAGGAGCGCTCTTGGCCCCAGACCCAGACCTCAGCCCCGCACCGGGTCAGCCATTGGCAGAGGAAAGGCTGGAGCTCCGGCGACTGCCAACCGCCCAGCTTTGCTCCTAGTTTTCAAGCATCACAAAGCCTGGCCTGGCCTGGCTATTTCTAGGCCTGTCCCAGGGGATCACCCCGCTCTCCCCGTTTTGGGAAAAAGAAGCATTTCGGAGTGTCGGAGCTCTTCGGAGAACGGCCTGGCTGGTGCTCGGCTGTTCGTGCGGCAGAGCTGGCGGCACTAACCACCGGAGACGGAGGCTGTTACGCGCGTGCACACACACGCACGTGCACAGCCCCAGAAAATGGAGAGGAATTGATCCCGGAGGCAAATCTCTTTTGTTCTAACCCCGTTGCTGTAACTGGATCTCCCCAGGTTCTCGGCTCAGGAGCCGCAGCGGATCACATCGCTTTCATGCCTTCTCCCAGTGCCAGCTTGTCACATTCCCCCGTCGCCGACAGCGGGGAGGGGATGAGCGAGAAGAGGAGGCATCGCTCGCAGTGCTTGTTTACCTCGCCGCAGCGCACGAGGGGTGTACGGCGGTCATGTGCAAAAATGCGAGAGGGAGCAGATTGCAGATCCGCGGCATGAGACCACCCCCAACTCACAGGCTGCCCCTTTTTAACGAGGTTCTCCCCATCCTCCTCCCTGCCAGGCTCCCCGCGCCCGGACAGCCTCCAGCCTTTCCTGGCTGTCTCATTTCAACTGCAGAAATGCTGATTCACAGAGCCCGGCGCGGGAGGCGTTTGGGAGGCAGAGAGAGGAGCGACCTGGCTGCTGCTGCCTGCGCAGGCAGCGCTGCCTCTGTGCAACACCACCCGAAAGCACCCGACCTCCCTGGGTGCTTTTACACCGGTGATTAGCGACAACGAAGTCGCTGCAGATTAATCCATTCCGCGCTTATTCCAGCACCTTTCACCCAGCGACTCCCTCGCCTCTCAGCAAGGTGAATTCATCCCCCCGGCTCGCCGGGAGAGCTCGCACGGTGATTTTTCTTCCCTTTCTGCACAGGGGTAAGCAAAGTGAAAGATTTCACGCCACGTGCCCAGGGCCACGGAGTGAGATACTGGGATATCCAGGATGGGGACGGCGGGAATGGAGCGGAGCAGGAGGTGAGATGGATGGCACGCAGGTCCCCAGGGAAGTATTTTGCTTTCCAAGTGGTAGGGCAAAGCAAACAGCACCCTGCCCTGCCACCATGCATGTGTTGGAGTCCTCGCTTGAGGATGCTGTGCTGCATCACCAGTGATCCGGGTCTCATCTCCTCCTTCCAGGGCAGCCAGTGCCCAGCAGTGCGGTCTGCGCCCCGGCTGTCCTCCTGGCATCGAAAGCCACGTCAAGGGCACTGCACCACGACAGCAGTCGGGTCGGCATGAGCCGAACCTGCCTGCCCCGCACCATCTCCTCTCTGCTGCCAGTACGGTGATCGCGCCAGTCCACCCATCCCTGCCCGCAGCAGGCCTGAAATCAGACACAGCAAAATGATGCTTTTTCAGGTCAGGCTGTGGGGATGGTGTTCCCTGCAGCACGGGGCAGGCAAACAGTTGCAAAAGCAGGGGCCGGCTGTCCAAACATCCCGCTTCTCCAAAGTCCAGGTCCCTTCCCTATGGGACAAGACCTTGCAGAAGAGCTCAGGGAAATACAACTGACCTGGTTTACTCTATCCTGTGCTTTCAGTCACATTCAGTGACCCCCTTCGCTTCTCCTCCCTGGGGCCACACTTCACCCCAAAGTCACCTGCAGTGCCACAATGGATGCAAATGCTCTGAGACCTTGTACACTGAATAGCACAATGTTACGCAGACCGTCCCATCACCCTCACGCTCCTCCCTGTGCCACGTCCCTCTGGGCCGCTCGGACCGGGCAGGATCCAGCCCAGAGAAGATGATGCAGGAGATAAATCTGGTGAGCCAGCCAGGAAAGCCAATATCGCATCCACCTCCGCAAGCTCACGGGCACAGGCTGGATAGGTCTGGGGACAGCGAGACATCACCAGGACACCCTTTACCACCGCCACGCTGCTACATCCGCACCCCCAAGGCTCAAAAACCAAACCCACCTTTTACTTTATTACTCTCATTTTTCTTGCGGAGCTGTGTCTAAGCAGTGCTGGTCCCCTGATCCTCTCCGCATGGGCGACCGCCTGCCCGCAGCCCGTGGGGCGAGCTGGCCTGCTCATCTGGGCTCAGTGAAAAGCCGTGGTGCATCTGAATAGATTTCCACCATGCAAATGTAAAGGCCCCAGTGGGTTTGAATAGGAACCCTTGAGGTATTATCTCAGCAGTGCCTCGAGGCAACCACCTGAATCCTTCCGTGACTGCTGCACAAACCTGAAATGTCTCCAGCGGCTGGGGATTATGGACAGACCTTGCAGAGGAGCGCCCGGGCCACCGCAGCCCGCGCCATCAGCTCTCAGATGCCCAGCCCTCGAAAAATGAGGCACAGTGATGCTGAGATGACTGAGGCCCAGATGCCAAGGCAGGAAACCAAGCTGAAGTTTTCACATTAATCATATCAAGCTCGATTCTTTTTCATCTATTTCAAGGCAAGTCAAAAAGAGGTTCACACTCTCCCCTGGCAAACCACAGAGGATGACGTGAGCCTGTCTCTTGCATTGCAAGTAGAGTGTGTCAAGCAATTAGCAAGTAATCAGGAATTCAGATAGGGTGGGCAGGATACGATCCCTCAAAGCTCTGGCAGGAGCAAAACCCACCCCAGAGTTTCCCATCAGGCATGGAAGGCAGCAGAGGGAGCAGGGGTTGTTGGTGAGCTCTGGGCGAGCAGAGCAGACACCGTGCCAGCGGAGCCCGCTGCCATCAACCAGCTCGCGTTTAGCGTGTGCTGTAGCTCAGAGGCCCCAGGCATTCAAGCATAGATTTTCCCTCGCTCATTCCCAACCTCAGCAGGGTGGCTAGGGCAATTCAAAGTGCTGGTCCTCAAGCATCCTGCAGATCTGTCGGGTCAGGGGGTGCGCGTCTGGTCCCTGGGCATTTCAGCGTTGCGTTAACTCTTGCTGCTGTCACCAGTTTTACTCCCTGCAGCTCTGACCGTGCTGGTTTCTGCTCAGCATCCTCCCAGCAGCCCAAACCCTGCTCTCCTGGAAGTGAGTGGCAAAACTGATGCGAGAGAAGGGGAAAACCTTCTGTGCTTGCTTCAGGAAGCCGTTTCCACTCTGGTCCCCCAGTTCTGCTAAAACCACATCACAGAAAGGACAGCGCACAAGTGGTACAGTACCATCTCACCGCGCTGGGCTCTGCCGGCATGGCATGCAGCGAAAGCACCTTGGAGGGGTGACGTGCTCACTCGTAGCCTCCCCAGACACCTCTCCGGTCCCCACAAGCACCCAACCAGCCCCAAAGGAAGAGAGGGAGGATTACCCCAGGGTGCAAGCTGCCAACCTGGGCGCACACCTCCCTCCGGGCGCAGGGCCCAGGGCGCAGAAGGAGCCGGCGTGACGGGCGGGTTGCAAAGGGGACGCCTAATCTGCCACCCGCCCTTTCTCCTCGCCATTGCCAAGGTAGCAGCAGACAATGCTATCTGCTGGGTTGTCAGCCGTCCCTCCTCCCGCCGTCTCTTTAGCCAGAAAACTCTCCATCTGTCTCCAGATGGGGTGTTTCTACCACTCCAGTCAAACCGATTCAGAGTGGAACAATGATGCTTTGTTAACAAAACAATTTTTGTGTGTCAAGCCCTCCTTCTTGCGTTTTTTTTTCCCCCCAGTCCCCAGTGGGTCAGCTTTGTGTGGCGTCCTACATTTTGTTGTTTCTTTCACATTTTAAAGGCTCCGTATTTTAGTACAAAAGGTGCCTGCGGAGCAGCTTTTATCTGTGAGGCAAGATTTGACACATACGCAGATCACAATTGCGACAGGAGGTTCGTGATGTGGTGGTTAAGGGTGGTGTCAGGACCTTCAGAGTGATGAAGCATTATTTCCAGTGATTTTTGCCTCCAGGATAAAAATTAGAGCTGGTCCTACGCTGCTCATAAGGCTTCTGTGAGCTGGAATCCCCCAAGGGCTCATGGAGGGAGCAGCGAGAGAAAGTTTGAGCTTGCTTTGGTGCAGGGCAGACATCAGCTGTGTCAACCTGTCCTTCTCGCATCCTCCTGTCTTTCTTGCGTCCTCCTGTGCAGGACAGGGCACCTCTCTCAGCTTGCCAGGGGAAGGGATGGGTACGCAGAGCAAATCTACCTGCCTGTGAGTAAACCACAACCCTCTCCCCAGCACAAACCTCATGGTGGTCAGGAAGGTGAAACCTCAGCCTTCCCCTGGCCAGAGCCTCCCAACGAAGATCCTGGGGTGCGCTTGACATCTCCCCAGCTACTGGGGGTTGGATTATCCCCTTCGACCCACTCCCTCAGCCAGCAGCGGGAAGATCTCTCTTTTCCAAAGACATCTCCACTGCACAGGCCTCCAAGAAAATCAGCTCTTCCTTTTTTTTTCTTTCCTCTGTTTTTTTTGGGGTTTTTTTTTTGCCCTGAAGCAACAAGCACACAAACCACCTTCTGCTCTGCACATAACCAGCAACTCACAGCAAATAACCAACCCGCTGGCTCCAGAGCAAACAGCTTTGTGTTCCTAAGCAGGCTGGCAATTTCTACACAAGTGGGACTTTTTCTTCCAGCTCCCCCCACGTTTGCAGGGAAGTTCCCTCCTCCTTCCTGTCCTCAGGTAACTGCATCTTCATGGAAACACCAATATTTTTATGAGTCACCCCCCCCTTCTTCCCCCCTCCTGCTCTGTGGCCAACACCCCTCTGCTTTCGAGATCAAAGCCGAAGGGGACCAGCTGTGTCGCGTCCTTTCCTCTCCAGCCTTTTCCATCTCCATTTGCAGCCGTCGCCAGCGCGAGCCCCTGCTGTTCTGACAGCGCTTTGTGCCGCCCGTTCAGCGCCGCAGCTCCATGCCCACCGTCTGCTCCCCCTCCATCCAGCTCCTGCCACCCCTGCTCCTGCTCCAGCTGCACTGGGAACACAGGGAACCCTCTGGAGCTCTTGGCTCGGTCCCCTCCGGTACGCACGGGAGCTGCCCCATCAGCCACCTCGACTGCTGCCCTGTCTGTCATGTGCTGCTTCAGAGGAAGAAATGTGCTCAGAGAAGGGAGGAACGGGATAATCCGCTTCCACTGAAATCCCATCCTAATTCCCCGTGTTTGGAAACTCCTCCGCAGACCGGAGCATGAGACTGTATCTCCCTTCCAAAACAGCAACTCCACGGGGACCTTTGCTCCAGGCTCATTTCAGCACGGGTGCAACCTCAGCTGGGAAAGTCCAGGTGCTTCTGAGGAAGCGGCCTCCATGTTCAAAAGGTTGAACGACTCGCGCAGCCCTCCATGCCGCAGCAGGGATTTACAATGCGACGGGATAATTAGCGTCAGGGATGCGCTTCTTGCTGCATCCAGGAATAAGTGTCCGTTTTTGGCCTCCGAGGGAGCGCTGCTCCTGCATGCTCGATGGAAGCCACTTCCATTTCCAGCAACTCACAGGGCTGAGGGGTCTGTCTTCGGGGAGTACACCCCATTCTTCGTGGCATCTCGTCTTGAGCACACCACGTGCACCTCCTGGGTGCTGCGATTGTATGTTGAGCAGCGTTACAGTCCCTGCTTCCCAACACATCGCCGTAACTCTTAGCTGAAATCCAGCTTGGAGTTGTCTCTTCTACGAGGACTTTGAAGAAAGCATCGCACAGAATTAAGTCTCAGTGCTTTTTATATGTAAAACGCTGAATTTAGCTGCTAATGGCAATTCCCAGCAGAAAAGGATGGTTAGTAGTGGCGGGTATATTTATGAATATTTTTTAAGCAAATGCTGTGAGGCGGGAAATCTATCGGTCCTCATGGAAAGCTCCCTGGTTTGCTGCTGCAGGCATCTAAATGCAAAGTTTCAACATGGCTTTTGCATTTTGTGCTCTGCTACACACATCCCCCTCAAATATCTTCTCTCAGAAACGGTTTCTTGGCCCCTCTCCCGCAGTCGCGCGTGTGTCACCATGACCTGCCCAGCTCAGGGAGGGAGGCAGCATCTCCGTCCTTCACTGGACGCTGCACTGTCTTGTCGGTAAATAAAAGTCAGGGGATCTCCTTGACCGATCTCCTCAGCTGCTCTCTCCAAAGAGGTAAAGGGCTACACAATCCCCATGTCCTGGATTTCTGGGAGGTTTTCACTGAGAGCACATTGTTTTTCCCCAGCAAAGCCAGGAAAGAATTTACAGTTGGTCAGGGCAGCGAGATTGCTCTTCTGTCTCTTTCCTGGGACAGAAACCCAGTTTGAAACAGATTGCTAGCAGCTAAATGCAAGTTCCTTAGCAGCTTCCAGGGTGAAAATATTCCCTCTCCAGATCTCCTTTTATGTCCACAACACATTACTCCGGTGGAGGGCTCTCTTGCTAAGAAAAGCTGTGATAACTCCCAGCCCTGTCTCCAAAGTGATTCAGGTATGGGAGCCAGCTCCCCGCCACGCATCCCTTGGTCCTACTGACCAGCTGAGATGTCCTTAATTCCTCCATCTGTCCCCTCCGGGCTCTGGCTAGCTCGGCTTTCAGATGGTGAATACATACAGCAGGCTGCAACGCTGCTTCTCATAAATGTATGCTTCTCCCACAGCTTCAGAAGAAAGGATGTCTGCTAAGTCCCCCAGCCCACTCCTGGGTGCTTCTGGGGCTTTCCACGCTAAGCTGCCTTTGTCCCGCACAGCACATTCAGACAGACAGGAGGTTCACACCAAAATCTACCTCTCCTCTCTGCTTTTAACTGAACCAAAACAAAAAACAGATGGAAAAATCAAACGCTGGCAGTGTGAAGCATGTGGGCTGCGCTTGCATCAGCCCTCCTGGAGCTGCAGAGTGTATTCCCTCCTGGCCAGGGTCCCAGGGCAAAGCCAGCCCTCCCCAAAAGGGTTATCACTGGGGGAGTCCCGCTCATCCCCCCTGCCAACCACTGAGCAGCATAGAGGTGGAAGGGACAGAGGGAAGGAAGGGAAAGCAAGAGGCGAGAGCAGACTTAGCGTTTCACACTTTAGGATAGTCCAGGAGGAACGGACAATTTTGTCTTCCAAGCGGGATTTGCATGACGGTTGCACACCGAATAGCAGCGGGACAGCCACATACAGGACACGGACCTGCTTTTGACTGAGCTCCATCCATCCCATACATTCCCTGAGGCAGAGTCCCTGCAGAAGAAATAGCTTGTGACCAAAGAATTAAGACTGTGCCCTAATGAATGCACGCCACTCTGCCGGACGTAAGCCGCTCAGGTGTCTTTAATACTGGGATTTCTTACATGCTCAGTGCCTGACTTTGTAACCTTAATCGTGTATTTTTTAGCTTTGTTTTTGTGCATGCATGAGCTTATCTTCCTTTACTGCGGCTTTCTTCTTTTCACTATCTTTCTAGAGTAAACAATACCCAGACTCTTCCATGTTCCTCCTTGGGAGTGCATCAGTCCTTAAACTTCCCTGAACGCTCCTCAATTTTGCAGTCACCCCACCAAGCCGGGGTGAGCCGTGCAGCGCAGCCATGGGGCCGTGCGTACTCAACTCCTGTTCCCGCTGGAGCCTTCCTCGCCTGCCGATGCTCGGAGCCTGCTCCCGCGTGCGGACGAGAGCCCGATAACCCCTGCGCCACGCCAACACTCGCCGCTCGGCACGGCGGCAGGAAGAGAAGGCGCGGAGAGAGCCTGCGGTGGGGGCAGGGGCCGACAGCGTGTTTGTGGAGTAACGCTCAAACTGCTGTAACGGATTGCCTTGTTTACACTGGGCCCAGGGAAAATCACTTCGGGGATGGAGATGGAGAAGCGTCCAGAAGCTCTGCATCCTCCTGCCTCTTACTTTTGCTTTCAAAACCACCACCACCCCCCGCCCATCACCATCAAGGCACAGAAGCTTTAAAATCACTGTAGCAAGCACAGGAAGGACGGGGAAAGGAAAATAAAAGAGTCGTCCGTGGGAATGTGGCTCTTCCACGGGAGCGCGGGCTCCCCCTTGCCAAGAGGAGCCCTCGGTACCCAAGCATGCACCAAGATGGGTCACTGGGCCAGGGGCTGCCGCGAGGAGTTGCCACGATATGCTGGGAGAGGGAGAAGAAGAAATAGGAACCACCTTAAGGGAGGGGAGCCGCCAGCAGAACAGTTAAAAATGACTAAATACTTTCCCAATATCACTCCTCCACGTAAGCACTGCTGTAATTGCCCTTGGGATGTTGCACAACGGCGAGAGGGAGGGGCAGGTGCTGGCGGGGAGGCAGGGCGGGGGGCCGGGCCCCCCCGCCTGCCGCACCAAAAGGCGTGCAAACCTCCGTCCCAGGCGGTGCTGTCATCGAGGAGAGACACTCGGCGTTGCCGCATGCCATCTCGGGGCCCCCCCGCTGCTGGATTTAGCCCCCGAGGGGCCATTCCTCACATGAGGACTCCCGGGAGGACTCACTCCTCATGCCTCTGAGACGAAGCGGGCTGCCCCAGGGAGCAAGAGCAAAAGGCAAGGAGGAACAGAGCCCACGTTGCACTGTGTGGTGAGGAAAAAAAAAAAAAAAAAAAAAAAGCAAAAGCAAAAGCAAGAGATATAAGGGCTTCATTCAAGCACTCTCGCTCTCTGGAAGTCTCACGCAGAGCAGCTGGTCTTTAAGACCGTTGCAAGCACGACATGCAAGCACAGAGCAGTTACATTTCTGGGTGCTTTTATTAGTGCCACTCAGACAGGGGCATCCACTCGACCCCCCGCGCGAAAGAAAACGGCTGACTCATCTTCCAGCGATGCTCGAGAGCAGGACACGGCGCTCTGTAGCAGCAGCGCCGGTCCTCTCCCACTTCATAAGCCAGATCACCGGATCCGGGCTTGGACGCTATGCACGTACGCAGGCACCAGCTAATCCGTGGATGCGCTGGGTCCCTGGGTAGAGCATCCGCAGCCTTTGCTTCCAAAAGCAGCTCTCTGAATGCCCGAGTCAAAAGGGAAACCTCCGAGAGATGCAGACTCGAGGTTTAAAACATCTGTGGGCCACCAGCCATTAAATAGGATGCTATGCTGGTTTGCCGCTATCGGGTCTTACGCCAGGCTCATCACTGTGCCGGCTGGGTACCGTCCAGCAATGCATTAAGTGATGTGACTATTTCGGTTCTCATCACATGTTTGCTCTCATCCTCTCCAGGGTGTGTGTGTGGGGAAAAAAACACACATTCATTATGGAGTGTCTTATTTTGGTAAGGCTTTTCCTTTCTCTGCGTAACGTGTGCTGTTGGGTTGTTGGCAGAGGAGAAGGGGGATTTTATTTTCCTAATATCCACGTACTCAGGTATTTCTGTTAGAGGAGGCAAAGTCAAAGAAATGCTAATCAAATATCCAGGAGTGCACAGTGCTGACATCTGCACCTCGCTACTATATGGCCTTTCATTAGCATTACCTAAATGTACGACCATACAAAGAGCAGATTTCCTTAGCAACAGGGCTGCCTTCATATTTCCTCCCCACTACCCCCTGCCCTTAGAAGAAAAATGACTTCAGCTCTTTTGCAGAGCAGCGCTCGCAACCGCTCCGCGATGCAGCAGTGCTATACAACGCTGCCAGGCTTACTATATGCTGCATCTGGGACGCTTTCCTCTCTACGCCGGGACCCGCGAGCCATAAAGCAACCTCTTGACTTAGCTCTTCTGTACAGCCACAATAAAACTCCTCTCTTTTCCTAACGGAGCATATGCAAAACAGCCCTGTAACGGCGGAGGGAGGGGGGAACCTCTTCTCCAGATGACTTACAGCTCCCCTCACCAAGGGAGGATGTCCAGCACGCATGGCGGTGCCGGCATCGCCGGCTGATGCCTCCTCTGCTCCCTGCCACCTGGTTGCGGGGTGCCCACTGCCCCCGTCCCCAGACCGCGCTTTAAGCAACCATCGCTTTGGGCAGGGAGCTGCCAATGCCCCCCCTTTCCCCGGATCTGGGCCAGAAAGACTGAAGACTTCATCCTCTGCGCTCTCCCCCGGTGCCACAGCCTGGTGCGCTGGGCTATTTTAAGAGCTCGTCTGGGAGACTGGCACACGCACCGCGCTGCCGGGAACTCCCTGCTTCTGTTTCAAAAAAGCTGGAGGCTGGGAGCCTGCTGGGACTCACCCCTGTGATTCCCAAGGTCTGACCCTCCTCTCGCTGGGACTGGCGCAACGCTGCTGAGTCAAACGGAATTAGTCCCAATTAGCACCGGTGAAACGGGAGGAGAATCGTGCCCTCCCCGGCATTTCAATCCCTTCGGCTGGAGGCTGTGACCACTGAGCCTCCCCCTCCAGCTATGCCCCTGCTTTTCACCTCCCTCAAACCCGCTCCTTCCATGTCGCCATCCCCTGCCTTTTCCACACGGATACTCTCTCCCTTTCCCATTATGATAGGGTCTTTGATTGCACGATCGCATAACTATAATGAGACAAATATTTATTTTGCAGATATGGGTTAATCAGACCGAAGGTATAGAAATATTTCATGCGCTAATCAGAGTACCTTCAGCAATCAGTATAGTAAATAACTCAGGTAAATTAACATAGGAGAGTTCCCTTATCAGGTTTTAGTCTAAGATATATGTGCATTAAGGACTAATTTGCCCTCCCCCCTCAGATTTGGGCTGGAGCCCAAGATGAGGTTCAGACCAAGGTTCCCTCCCATCAGCTTTCACGGGAGCTGTGCGGGGCTTTGCTCCTGGCAGGATCAGACGCCGGGATGAATATTCAGCAGCGCGATCGCCTCGCCTTTGTTTTCTGTGCTCTGCACCTTTAAATTTCCAAGGGCTCTGCTGTTTGCGGCTCAGACAGCCTTTTTGCATTCAGTTCGTTGCAAGCTGACACAGAAGACACGATGGAGCAGGTTGTGTCTCCTGCTCTGAGCCCTTCACGCCACTCTGGCAGCGTTCAGGGGCCATATTAAGAACCGCGAGTAATTAGTGAATTCCTCCCGCCCCGGCGCGGCGCGAAGCAGCCGTACGTGGCACCTCGCGGCAGGCTGGCGGTGGCTGGCCAGCTGTACGTGGTGCCAAGAGCGGAGGTGCAGCAGTGGCTGCGGGGACACTGGGTTCCCGTGTGGGTCCAGAGGGGCCGAGAACAGGACAAGACAAGGGACAGCCCAAGAAGGGCTCTTTGCTGCAACAAGCCTTCCCAGGGCGATCGCCCAAGCTCCTGCAAATTGGTAGTCCCAGGAGACACCTTATGTGTGAGTGCAAGAGCTGCCCAGATCCCCCGGCCTCAGTGTCCCTCGCTCCAGTGTCCCCAAACCAGAAGTGGCTGCGCTCCTGCCCCAAAGCCGCTCCTGCAACTGCGTTTTCCCAGTTTTGCTCAGAAAAAACTCCCGCGGAGGAAACACGGAGGACCTGGAGCTTCTGCCCTTGCCTCTTGTCGTGTTTTGGGATCCCTGAGAACAAAAAGCACCAGAGGAATGGCAGGCATTATAGTAACGATGGTGACAAATTTAATTAGAGCAGGAAGCTCTGGAGTGGATTTCAAATGGCAACACGGCATTTTGTGTGAAAGCATTGCTTTGCTCCCCCCCCCTTCCCCTTCCCTCCCTGCCTCCAACACGAGCCTCCATCCAAACCCACCCCACCCCGCGGGATGCGTCCCTCTAATTTTCCCACATGTCGTCCCCTTCATCCCCCCCCCAGCCTTCAAGGACCAACACATTCCCGCGGTCTGGAAAATGCAACCGTAGAGCAATTCAATAATACAGCGGCCAGATGTGCAACAGTATATCCAACATGTCATTCAAAGGACCCCTTCAGTGGAGCCGAGACATGCTATCCCGCAATCTTAACTAATACATCCTGGGGCCCTGGAGGAGTTGATGGATGTATACAATTCCCTTTCCTACAGCTGTGGTCCCTTTTAGAGGGGGCATCCAGACTCAACAATAGCCCCGCTGTTGCTTTCAAGACAGAACCTCTTCAGACAAACCGGGCTTAATCCTGACCCCGCTTACGCCTGCCCGGACTCTGCCGAGGTCGGTGGGGTTTGGGAGCCAAGGGATGGGGGCAGGATCCGGCCTCGCAGAGACCATGTCTGCCGTTTCACCTTGTGCTACAGCCTCCGAGAAACCTTGGTAACTGGTTGGAATATAACCACCTTGGGGAAAAGGCAAGCGGAGAGGAGCAGGTAATAAGATTTCTAACTGGTGCTGGTAGAAAGAAGGAAGTAATATAACAGTTTAATTAATCTATGCCTATTAGCGTTATTAAAGAAAACAGGGAGCTATTGGAGATTTACCTCGGAGAATATCATCAAACGGGGACCTTCTGTGGGGAATTTTATGTCTCTGTGCCCAATTTATAACCAGCACGGAGGTGTGGTGTTAGTGACAGCCAGTGCTGAAATGTCACAGTGCTTAGAAGTCATTAGCTGGGGACACAGGGAGAGAGAAAGAGAGGATGGAGGAGGGGACAAGGGAGAAATGGGGAAGGAAGGAAAAGGAATTAATTTAATTAAAAATATCTTTAGAGCCTGTCTCTTGATTTGTGTGGTTTTGGGGCTTGGCAGAGCTGCTGAGAACGGTGTGGAAGGAAAATCAAGGTTGCTGGGGCTTTTTGAAGCTGATAAAAAAAAATAAGCACACTTTTCATGTTCAGGAAGATAAATCCCCATTTTCTCAGTCTCAAGACAATCCAGTTATTTACTGACAGTTTTACTGTGAAATAAAAAGGGCTTTAAGCTTCTTTCTACTTGATGTCTCCATAGCCTGAATATTATTAGATCCCAGCCTGGTGCAGCTGGAGTTTTGGTTAATAAATTTAACGTCATTAGACAGAAAAGCCTTCTACTGAATGTTGCAATTCTTTTTTTTTTTTTTTTTTTTTTTGCTGTTGCAGTCAGACTGTATGTAGGTGGTAAGAATCAAAAGAAAGGAAGTACGCTTGGCAAATAGGGGAGTGCTAAAAAAAGGTTTCGCTGGGGCTTGGGTTTGGCGCCAGGGTGTTTCACCCGTCGAGGAGGCAGGGCTGAGCCCCCCCCCAGGGCGGACGCACC
>NW_009649307.1:67485-67869 GCF_000708025.1 Charadrius vociferus
AAAGCGATGGCGTGTCTCGGGGGTGTTGGGCCCACTTGAGGGGACGGCACTGCGGGCGGCCATGCCCGCCGGGGTGGTGAGGTCTTGCGCGGTGGCATTATGTCGGGGCAGGGCCCTTGGGACCGGCAATGCCACGACGTCTCAGGGGCTGCCTTGGTGCCACCACCATGGGGCTGTGCTTAGGGTGGCTTTTCTGAGAGGAAAAGTCTTCTTTTCCACCCAAAGTCTGCCTTGGGGACATTGCAAGGCCAAGGGCTGGTGCAGCAAAACGCGCCTCGGTGGGACAAGGGGGAGAACAGCCATGACGGGGTGGGTGAGGAGAAGGCAGATGGCGCCAAGGCCTCTGTCCTCCTCCGCGGGGAGCTGGGCAGCTGCGGCCCCTCA
>NW_009649307.1:72573-73287 GCF_000708025.1 Charadrius vociferus
TCCTCCTTCGTGGGGAGCTGGGCAGCTGCGGCCCCTCAGAGTAGGGCTCACTCTCATGGCGGGAGAGCTCCCACCCCAAACCAGGCAGGGCACCGTTCTCCCCTCAGATTAGCCGCCATCTTGCGTCTCCCCTGCCACCCCCTCCCCTCAGCTGCTGCCCCTGCCATGGCCGTGCACCTTCTCCTGCCAGGAAACACGCCAACTGGGAGGAAGACAATGAATAAGACACCAAGGAAGACGCTGCAGCACTCGTGCCTCCCACCACACACCTACCCTGCTTCTTCCCCACCTCCTGCCCTGCTGCCTTCCCGCCACAAGCAGGCGGCTGCCATGGCCGGGCTCTCCCTCCCTGCGCAAACAAGCCTGAAGCACAGCAGGGTTGGGGGGATGCTTAATTTTGGGGAGCCGGTCCCTGCGGGTTGGCTAAAACATGTCCTACATGGTGGGTTTCTAACTCCAAAATCCCACAGGTGTTGCGGGCACCAGGAGAGGGCTTTGATGGCGGGAGCAGGGCTGTGAGTCACCTCCCACCCCATGCAGAAAAGAGCCTCCGTGTCTGAGATAAGCCCTTTTACAAAATAAATAGCGGTGGCTGGAAGCGGAGGAGCAGAAGAGGGGTCTCGGGGAGATAGCGAGGGGCCAGGGCTGGCCGGGGCCGGGCAGGGACGGTTGCAGAGCCGGGGGCTGCCGGGAGGGGAAGGAGGTGGTTGTTGT
>NW_009649307.1:82893-86385 GCF_000708025.1 Charadrius vociferus
GGGCAGGGACGGTTGCAGAGCCGGGGGCTGCCGGGAGGGGAAGGAAGTGGTTGTTGTGGGAGTAACGTCAGGAAGAGCCTCCGCTGGGGCCCGGGCGGGCAGGGAGAGGGGAAAATCTGAGAGTCGATGGGACGGGGATGGGGAGGACGTGCTGGAGGGAGAGGAGGTCGAGGGGACGGGTCCGGTGCTGGGACAGGTCAGGGTGCGAGCCCCCGGGCAGCGGTGTACTGGGAGACGCCTGTCCCGGCAGCACAACCGACCCCAAAACCACTGCCGGATTCGGTTTACCCCCCTGCCCAAAAGCGAGTTCTAAAAAAGGTTGGGTTTTTTGATTATTTTTTTTTTCTTAAATCCCCCCCCCCACCAGTGAATGGAAGCAAAACAAACAATCGCAAGACGCGAGGCCGGGTAATTAGCAGCAGATGGCTGGCGATGACAGGTACCTTCATACCTGCGCACCCCTACTTAACAGCCTTGGCACTCGGAGGGGCTCCCGGCGCGGTGGCTCTCGCCAGCTGAAGCGTCGCAGCCGGGCACTGATACGGGGAGCGGCAGACAGCAGCGCCCTGAGCTGCTTTAGGGAAATCCAGTTTAGAGCCAAGGCAGTGCATGCAGAGTCATTAATCTAGGTCTAGTGCCAATAGGGATGGCTTTGCATTAGCGCCGGGCCCCTTTGTAGTTCAGACAATCAGTCGTATTCAACCAGCGCGAGATAACGCTGCAGAAAGCTGAGACCATCGCAGCTCATTCCTCCTGTAAGGGGCGGGGGGAGAGGATTTACAGGCAAAATAGCATTGCATTAATGGGA
Organism: Charadrius vociferus; assembly: GCF_000708025.1. NCBI lineage: Eukaryota > Metazoa > Chordata > Aves > Charadriiformes > Charadriidae > Charadrius > Charadrius vociferus. The sequence goes on from NW_009649307.1 coordinate 83,702, forward strand.
CTGCTCAGTATTCCGCACAGACGCTCGCGGATAATGTCTTTGCAAACTAACTGCAATAAATTAATTAAATTAATCTACTATGCCGTGCTTGTCCCCACCCAACATCAAATTCAAGGATGATCAGGGCTTGCCTTATCCTCCATAGCCTACGAAAGAATCTGATCTCACTTGCTCTAGAGTTTCTGAGGCACTGAATTGCAAAGTACCACCTGCCTCACTAAACTAATCACCAGCCTGGTGGTTTAGATCACATCAGTTTTACATGTAATTAAGACTGTCCAGGAGGGCATGCAGCTGCTTACATGGTCGTTCCCTCTTATACAGCAACGTGCCTCCTGCTCAGATAGGTGCAATTAAACAAGCCTGTTCACAGTCATTAAGCATTAATGCACCTCATTAGCATAAGAACTGGAAGAAGCTTTGATGCAGGGAACCCCGCAGGAGAAGGAGATAGAGAGAGATGTACATACAGACAGGAAGGCGAAGGGCTGGGCCACCACCTCCTCCCGGCCCCGACCAACCATTCCAGCTCCATTTCTCCAAAGCAATGAGCCATGCCGTGCCCTCCTCCCCAGAAATAGGACTGGGGTTATCTTTCTCTCCCCCTCCGCCTTTCTAAATTATGCTGGTGGAAAAAAAAATACACAAACAACAACAACAACAACAAAAAACACGACCAAACCAAACTGTTGGGATATTAACCTAGTGAATCCATTAATAAGCTGAACTCTCTGTTGGCTTTGACACAGCACACTAAAGCTTTAAAGAGACAGGGCCCCAGACACTGGAGATAGGGGCAGAGACAACAGCACTAACAAAGAGCCACTGTTGCCACGGCCGTGGCCATCTCGGGTAGGTCCAGCTGTCTTTGGTGTTCTGTTTTCCAGACACAAAGAGCAGACTGAACCGTTTTGGTCTGAATGGCTTTCATTTGATGGTAGAGAAAATGAGAGGGAAGAAAGAACCTAAGTAAAGTGTCCAGGAGAGGAAAAAAAAAAAAAAAAGAAAAAAAGAAAAAAGAAAGAGCATGGTGTGCTGCAGGTCTTCAGTGAGAAAGGCTCGCCGGAACACAAAATGGGGCTGTCTCAGGGCGCAAAGGAACGGCGACGTCGCAGTTTCAGAGAAGCGCATGCCACCGTCAGCAAGGAACTGTGGGTAAGCAAGGATGTACACTCCAGGGGAGCCAGGACGGATGCTGCCCGTGTCTTACACACTTGCCCAACGCTTTGCAGAGCAATGCACAAGTCTCTCAGCATTGCCAGACAATAGAAAACAAAAATCTTGGCTAACTTCGTTTTAATCTCAAGGGAACAACCTGTGTTTGTACAGCTCCTGGCACCACCACGTTCAGAGCCCATCAGGAGGCTTTAGCCTGGACCACCACGCGTTAGTATGCAGAGCCTCAGCAAGCTTTACTGTCAGCACGGCAAGAAATGGGCTTGTACCGAGAACGTGAATCAGCTGGAAAAAGTGAACCTCCGAGTGAAACAGCTTCAAGGAACCACCATGCTCATGTGCTACCACGGGGCTGTTCCAAATCCACACCTCAGCCCAAACTGTACCCCAAGGCTCCATCCCGGGATGGGATGGGGATGTGCCCACCCTGAGCAACCCTTCTGCTACAGCCTCAAGATGCCCAAGTCATGCCCTTGCGTCTCTACCAGAGGCCAAACCTGAATCCCATAAACTTGAAAAACAGGTCTGAAATGTCCAGTCCATATTCCTGTTATAAAGCGCAGCTCTGAAAGACAGAAATGGAAGCTGAGACCTGTTAAATCTGTAGACCCACCCACTGGAGAGCCATGCAGGCTCATCCCTCCAGTACGCTCTCTGGCCCTCCGTCTAGTCCAGTTCATAAGTGATAAAAGCGTCCACGACTGCAGCTCTCATCTGGGAAGAACAACAAACAACCCAAGCAGATCTTACCACTGGGAAATGGTTTCTAAGGGTCTCCAGAGATATCCTCTTTCCTACGCTCATTCCATTAGTGCTGTGCATGCTCCATTGTCCCAGTCTCTCCCTCCTTAGTGGTTACATCCTACAAATACAAACAGATTTCGAATCTCCTGTAGCTATTTGGCCCATGTTGATAATAATTTTCCCTCCTTGAGCACCTTTTATCTAGAGATCTGGAAGCATCTCCCTGGCATTTATAGTTATTAGCTCTCCACCATCACGCGACGTAGGGTTAGCACCGTTACGTTCTACAGCTGAGGGGAACTCGGGCACAGCGCGGTTAGAGATTCCGTCCTGCCAAGCGGTGCGTCCTCTCCTGCCCTATGGAACGGCACAGGGATGGCAGCATTCGGCCCCTTGCTGAATCGGGCCCTAAATGATTTGCCAACAGCGTCAGAGAGAGGAAGGCAACCCAGGTTTGTGCCTGAGTCACCAAACCCTCTGTTTTCCCTGCTGCGCCTAGAGAAGTCAATGGAAAGCCTCCCATGGACAGCAACATGAAGTTCAAGCTTTTTGAGTCAGTTGAAACAGCTTTTTTTTTTTTTTTTGGGGAGGTGGGGTGGAGGGGGGGGAAGGAAGAGGCTTTTACTGCGCACTCGTTTTGATAAACCAAGGAGCCGGGCTTTTACCCAGCAACAGGCTGGGAGAATGACTGATGGAGACCATGACCCCGGTGAACCACAGCCTTGCTCCCCCAGTCCTTTCCCATTTGCCTTTTGTGATTAAAA
>NW_009649307.1:86552-97483 GCF_000708025.1 Charadrius vociferus
AGAAGGAAAAAAAAAAAAAAAAAAAAAAAAAAAGCCTTGAAAATCCATGCCAAAAAAAAGAGGTGGGGAGGGTGTTTTTTAATGCAATCAATGGCTCCTTCCTATAACTCTGCCTGTTGTGAGGAAATTTCTTTCCAGTAGCAGCCAGCAGCAGTCCCAAGGCTGTGACATTGCTGTAACGCTTGGAGCTCAGCTCTCTATCTCTGGCAGCAGCCCCGTCTTTTTGTCATTATTGGCTGTGATTGCAGGGGGTGCACGCCAGCTCGCCGAGTGCTGAGATATTGCTGTCTTCCCCTCCCTCTGGACAACCTGCCCTCGGAGAAGAGTTTGGGAGGGTGGTGGGGAGGAGATGGGGGTGAAAGAGGGAGCCGAATTCTCTCTGCCTCCCCTGAGTAAGCTGCTATCCAAACCCACATGGATAGGTAGAGGTCCCCAAGGCCCTTTCGGAAAGCTCATTAGGAAAGTAGTGACAGATGCATTAGCTATTAAAAAAAGGGGGGGGGGGGGAAGCTATCATAGAACTTAAAAAAAAAGCAGCAGCAGCCGCCCGACAGTTTTATTGCTGTCAGATCCTTTTTTTCGGTGGGCACGTTGCAAAGCAGGAGAGGTTTGGGTAAATATCTGATGCACGCACACTCTTCCCGTGCTCTGGGCTGTCAATAAGCCACTGGGGTATTTCTCACACCCCCAGGAGGGAGCTGCCAGCTCTTCCTATTGCCACTGCAGCCACTCGCCCTCCCTATCCACCCCAGCACCTCCCAGAGAGGAGTTTTTGGGAGAGGCATGTCTGGCTGCGTGCGAGGCTGCGGGAAGAACCCGCCAAGATGCCACGGGGGGCCAAAAAACCTGGGCGTCAGCTGCTGCCGTCACCGACTCCAAGTTGCAGCCTGGGGAGGACAGGTCTTGGCATGAGATGTTCCCTCCTGATCTAAGCAGAGGCCGCTGAGATGGTGATAGAGTCCTGCGTGCCGGGACCTGCTGTCCCTGCAAGCTCCGGCAAGGCGCTCAATGGAAGGACGGGTACAGGTCACATTGTGCAACTGCATGGGACGCGCGGTCAGGCTCCCAGCCCCATCTCAGCCCAGGCCCCCCATCGCTCCAGCACAAGGTTGCAACCTTCAGCCTACAGAGCCTGGGGAACAGGCGTACACACACGCGAGCAGGGTGCATATTCGCAGGAGTGCAAGGAATTGTCTCCCTGCACCGAGAGTGAGCAACACATCTGGAGGCAGCTGGAAGCCACAGAGTCTGGTGTAGGGACTAGGGATCAGGCATGGGACAGGGTGAGAAATGGTGGGTACTGGATGAAGACTGGATGCTCTGGATGGTGGTCTGGGCTGGTGAGCTGCGGTGGGCAGGAGGGTAGATGATGGGAAGGATGGGGCGGCAGGGTGTAGGTGATGATGTGGGTTTGGTCATGTCCCCCCTCCCATCCCATGAACCAAAAAGGCCACCACCGCTCTTACACCTGCGTGAAGAGCAGAGACCAGGTAATAATAGGAGAACAACAGATGTTGCACCTGCGTGACAGCTCCCAAACGGCACTAGACGAGCTGGAATTCACATCTGAGCTGCAACAGCAAAGCTCTTCCCACAGACAGCGGCGGAAAGCGGGGATGAAAACACCGCTTCCACAACCACGCTCGCAGCACCTCCATGCACCGCATTTCCCACGGACCATCCCCATCACTACAGGACACTCAAGCCAGGCATGAGCAGACCCCCTCCGAGACCTCTGCATCCCTCAAAAAGGGGCACAGCTATTTCAAAAGCAACCGGGGGGGTATCAGAGGCAGCTGTCAGCCCGCGCCCCGCGACCTCCCCTCCCGCCGCCTCCCAACCGCAGTCAGGAGGCAGAAACCTCACCGGAGGAAAACAGCAGCAGCAGAAACCGTCCCCCTCGGTCGAGTTTTAAATGGCTCTCGGATCCCTTCAAACAAATCTAAATGCACCGATCCTATTGTGTGCATAAATCTTTGCACCGGGGCCTGCACGCCTCCGCACTATTGATAAAGAGAAACGAGTCTTAAATATTTAATGAGCGAATAAACCCGTTAAGAGGATATGATTAACTGCACGCCACAGCGCTGCATTTAAGGTGTCCCTGCTGTACCTTTAGAGGGGTTTTATTTTTAAGGGAAATCGGCAGCAGCAGCTGGTGGAAGCGAGCAGCCGGGGTGTGCGGGTGCCGCGTGAACAGGAACGCCGGCGCACGCTCCACTTTGGAGGTGTAAATACACCACGGGAGCCTGTGCTATTATGGGGGGAGGACGGGTGGAGCCCCATTGACTCAGCCCGATGGCAAGGGGCAGAAAATAGAGCCAAGGAGGTTTTACGAGAGGTGGCAGGAGCCAGGCTGTCGGTTAGAGAAAACATCTGAACTCTTCACCTTTCCGTCGCGCCTGGCGGCGGGAGGGGGCTGCTGGGGGGCGGCGGGGGAAAACAGGAGACCTTGGAGCTATTTCCAGCTGAACCAGGGAGCTGGAGTGCGACCTTGGGCAAGTCACTTACGGTCACCCTCTGCCTGGAGTCGAGCTCTACGCGAGACAACCGGAGTCTTGTCTGCTGTGGGTGCGGATCAAGGCTGTACATGGAGCCAGGCTGGTTGCACGTTCCTTTCCTCCGCCTCCACCGAGCCGGCAGCAGCTTCAGCCCGGGGCTGGAGCACGGAGCAGGGCCAGGGTACCAACTCACCGCCGCACGCCGGCCAGCCCACAGGATGTTTCTCAGGCTCGCAGAGAGCCATCGATGGAAGATTTGATGAAACCGAGTGCTATAAATGTCCCCTTGCTATGTGACTTTTTATGTTTCTAAATTATTTTGATCATTATTTTTACCAGAGCGAGGCGAATAATACAAAACAAACCACCGTGAATCATCACTCTGGTTTTTAGATATGTTAAATTTAGCTGGTTTGGTGCCACCTTTTTGTTTATATTCTCTAAGTGTTTCTTGCCAACAAGTTACCGGCAGGGATTTTTGGCCAGGAAAGGGGAAAATAAAAGACAAGAGAGAATGTTAATTTCAAGCGGCAACTGAAGATGTTAGAAAAAAGTGAATTTCAAATTCTTAATTGCAACAGTTCCCTCCCCAAACCTCAAGTCTAAAAATTAAGCCTGCCCAATCAGGAAGCCGAAATCCATCATGTGACGTAAGTTCCCAATTAAAACAACTCTCATTCTTGAGACCGAGTATTCACAAAAGAGTGAAGACCACGAATTATTTGCAGAAATTATCTGGAGAACAATTTTGAATAATGAATACGAAGGGGGAAATCGCAGTCACTTTGAATACTTAAATGCAACTACAAAAAATCACAAACAATTTGTGAAAAGAGGTGAATTGCGTGGAATAGATCATTTATCACAGTCCTGCCACCATCAGTGATTATTACATACGAACGAAGCCCCGTATGGCTGTAAATGCCGCAGAAATTAGCTATAGCGACTGATGGACAGATGGAAGTCATGCTTGGAAATACACCTAATCGAAGAGGCTGTGCTACCATGGCCAAGTAAGGGACCCACACGCCCGTGACCTAGTATAAATCAGGGTGAAATAACTCGGGAAACAGGATGTACAAAGCAACCCCAGGCGGGAGGAAAGGATGCTCTGGGTGACGCAGCCGAGAGGAGAGCAGCTGTAGAGGAAGAGGCGCACAGCCCGGACACACGCTGGCCAAATCCCAAGAGGTGCTAGCGCAGAGTAACATCGAGGACAAGCTTCGGGACTGTGTGATTGCCACCGGCAGAAGGGGTGGGAGATGTCTGCTCCCCTCCCGTGCGCAGCCGGCAAGCAAAGCAGCAGCAGGGAAAGAAGAGGCTCCAGGTAGGTCTGGATAAAACACGGATGGATGGATGGATGCTGCTTCACCAAATGCTGGCTCTGCAATCGGAAATACCGTCGCACTGCCCAAAGACTGCAAGAGTCCAGACATCTGCAGGGTCCGAAGCTGAGAGCTGGGGCTTCACCAGATCCCGCTCTGTCTTGGCCACCTCTCCTCAAGCCCTGGGCTGAGCCAAATTCTGGCTTCACCCTGAGCACTGCTCCCATGGCCACCTTTGATGCTCAGAGTATGCAGGACCAGAGAAACAGGCATCTGCTAAAACCTGAACGGTCTTTCTTGCCCAGGAGCCAAACTCCACATCTTTTTTAGATTTACTTTATCACAGCATTAGCTTTGCATTACATCAACCGACATTGAACGTGGAGGCCAAACCCTCACCAGGTTTGCTTTTCTGCCAGCGGGGTTCAGCTGGGAGGGAGGAGCTGAAGGGAGAAGGCAGGGAGAGTTTGGGGGGCAGGAGTAAGTAAAGAAGGAGAGAGGGTGCTGGAGGAGCTTGGCACCTCCATGAAGAAGCTGAGAGAAGACACCAGCATGGGGAAGCTGGGCAGGTGGCTGCAGAGGACGCGGCACAATCGTGACGCTGCTGAAACGGATGGGAACAATTGCCCCCGAGCAGCACTGACGGCAGGGTCCAGCCATGCCACTTCAGTAACACTGTTTTTTTCCTCTCTGATGGACAGACTCTCCGCAGACCACCCGTCCCAGCAAAGACCCCTTCAGCCCAGGCTGGATCTCCGCATACTGGGAACCGTGGTCCCTAAAGGGTGCTGCCACCAACTTCAGCACAGGCTTCCCTGCCGAGCACGCAAGTGCCCCTGCGCCGGGCAAAGTCTGCAAAGCACCGCTCAGGCGGGGAGACGCTGGGCCTCTTCCTGCCCGAATACCGTGTGCAAGGCAGCGCAGCAACGGTCTGGTAGAGATGGAGCTTTTTTACATCCCAGCCTGGTCAGCTGACGTTTATCAGGGTAACAAAAGGTTACAGCCCGATCACAAGACAGGCTGACAATGCATCTTCCCCTTCTGGGGAGGAAAGTCAAGCGGCAAAGTTGTAAAAGGAGTCCAGTCATCTTTCGTATTTTCTTCTGCCTGCAGTTTGATGTGTGGGGAGATGGTTCCTCTCATCTTCCTTTGAAATGAAAGAGGAAGGGAAAATGTAGAAGATTCTGCATTCTAGGTGGAAGAATTAAAAAAAAAAAAACATCAAATTGTAATGTTTCAGGTCAAATATTCCCCAAAGCTTCTGTTGTGGTACTCTAAGAAAGGAGAGGCTGGATCTCTTGCATTCACTTGAATTCAGGATGTTTCTATCAATTCGTACCAGCATTTCCACCAGCCTGGCTGTGTATGCACAGGAAAGCCTGGCTGTTGTATGCCTGGACTGAGGCACTCAGGAATGGCGAGTCATTATTTGTTAACTCACCTGGAATCTGTGATTTCTTACATGTTATTTTGCTACTTGGCTGCAAAGTGAAACAGCCTCTTAAAAATAATAAAAAAAAAAAAAGGAAAAAGCAAACCATTCACCAGTGCAGGATCATCTTTCCAGTGGACTCTAGAAGTCACCAGCAACTGGCTCAAAAGCAATTAAGGCTGTCCTGGTGGCTTCAGGGTTTTCTTCTTGTGCCCCTTTATTTACCGTAAATTCCCTCTGGGGCAGCACTAACCAGCCCCCGCAGAGATCGCCCTCCTCCAGCCTCCTGCTTTTCCAGGTTCGGGCAGGCGCTGGGTATTGCGTTTGGCTGTTTTCAGAGCGTGGGTGTTTGCTTCACGTGTCCCCGTAGAGCAGAGTCCCCTCAGAAGGCTGTTCCAGACAGGAAACTGCTGCTGCTCCTGGTCAGGGAATGGCACGGGAAAAAAAATCAGTTGCTCTTTCTTTTAAAAACGCCTCCGAGTGAGGAGTTCGTTCTGGAAAGATGGAGAACTGCTGACATCCCACAGGCTCTGCTCCTGCCTGTCCAACAGATTCCCCATAGCACCAATTTGGCTAGTATGGTGGTTGCCGTAATGATTTTTTAGGGATAACGATTTGTTGGGATAACAACTTGCTGGGATAATGACTTAAGGTGCACAGGGCACTTCTATGCCCCAGCTCTCTTCCAGCATTCGCGTGTTATCTTGCTGACTCTGCAGATGGGGAAACCGAGGCACAGAGCTGACTCTGGAGATGGCCGAGGCTCCAGCAGTATCTCCAGTTGCAGCACTCGGGTGCTCCAACGATGCTGCCCACGTGCTGAAGTATCAGCATATCGCTCACAACCCGGCTGAACTTCCCCAAGGTCCCCTGAGAAGGGATCTCCTGCGTCCCTTCTCTCCCCATTCATCCACTGCAAGCCACCGCCTTGGTCCCTCTCTCTTGATGACCAGTTTCTGCCTCTGGCACCCAACGGGTGCCTCTCCCGGCAGCTGAGCTCTGCCCCACTGATGCTCAGAGCACAACCTTTCCCCCCGCCGTCCCCAGGAGGGCATCACGGCTGGGCTTGTGCATCTCCGCCACGGCTGGTGACGGCGGGGCGGACAATGACATTTGCTGCAGGAGCCTGACATTGAACCCAGCCAGTCAGAACGGCGGGTGTTTTGCTGGCAAGGGTAGCAGCTCCGCTCCGACACCATCAGCGAGGGGACAGGAGAGGGAGGGGAAAGAAAAAAAGCCGAAGCTGCAGCCAGACAGCTGCCTCTTCCTCCTCCTCCTTTTGTGCAGAAATGTGTTTTTGTTTGTCAGTCAAACAGATTGTTTTCTCCTTCTTTGCAGGCCAATTGTTTCTGCTCCTGCAAGATAAGGGATTGAAAAGGGCTATATTTTTATGGCACTGAATCTAGGCCCTCCGAATTGGAGGGGAGACATCAAGTGGGAGGAGATTCCTGTTCAAACCAAGACTCCTCTCCCCAGTTCCACTCTCCAATCCTATTTCCACCCCCATTTTCCTTTTTTCTCCTTCCTTCTCCCGCCTGGAGCTGCCTCTCAGCCCTCTCACTATTTAATCTCTGTCTCTCTGGTGGACTCAGGAGGTTTACGCAGCTTCGTCCTCTTTGCACCATCTGCTGAAAAGAATCCAGCTGTCCCCTCACCGCTCCGTCCAGCGGCTCCTCCTGCCATCCTCTCCATGAAAAAAGGGAGAGTGAAGCTGGTGCTGCCGCACATGTACGTCCAGATGAGAAAAACCCAGGAGGGGTTTTTCCTTTTCTGTGAAGGTTTTACCCAGAAGGTGCCTTGGAGAGCCAGACCCCAACGTGGGGCAGGAGCAGGAAGCAGATACAAGGGAGGAAAATGGTTAATAAGAGCAAGCCCAGGCCAGGATAAGACAGCACGTTCCTCTCCTGGCTTCCAGAGCTGGTTCAAGAAGCCTGTGTCCATCCAGCTTTCTTCCTTTCTCTTTTGGACTCCCCCAAATCCGCAAATCCAGGTGGGATGCCGTGATGGATGATGATGGTGGAGAACGGAAAAACCAGAGCGGTGACCACTGAAGAATTGTCTGCATCGTATTCACGCCATCAGGGCAGGTCCCCAAACCAACGGACCTGCAGAAGGTCCTTGCTCCGGGGACCACCGGGGCTGGAGGCAATCCCAGCCTCCCAAGCGGTGGGGATGCCCGTGTCCCAAACACGAGTCCTTTGCTCCTGTGCGCTGATCACATGGCGCTTCGTTGTTGGGTGCTGAGGACCAGAGGGAGGTCTTGCCTCCCCTCCTCGGGGGATGAGAGCCTGGAAGGGGGCAGCGTGGTTCATATCCAACTCATAAGCCTCTCAGAGCTCAGGCTTGAGGACTGAGATTCACTCAATTAATTTCGCTTTGGCAAAAAGTCCATTTTTATTGCTATTTCATGCCTTCAGTATAGATTTTCCCTGCTCGTCTCAAAGGGATAATAAAACCCGACTCGTTCTTTTTATAAAAGTCTCACACTCCCTCTCTCACCAGGCTCTGTGTTCCCCAGCTAGAGATGTAAATTTAAAGGGGAAATGCTGTCATTTAAAACAAAACAAAACCAAAAAAAGCAACTCAGAAAGCCCATCTTTGAGCATATTCCAGCTCTCAAAACTAGGCCATGCAACCAAAGCGAAAACCAAGTGGCCGCCTTCCCACAGCAATGCCCACCCTCCAGTCAGGGACTGGGGGTGACCGCCAGCCCTCGAAGCCGCTCGCCATCTTACACAGCTGGCGGTGGCCCTCGGCTCACTGGGACGTGTGTTTTTTGCCGGCTGGGCAATGGCGAGCGCAGGTGGAAACCGCTGCTCGGAGCCGGCTCTTCGCACTTGGCCATGATGCCGGTTTCCCAGAGACTGCACCTGCCTCCCTCCTCCTCCTCCTCCGCACCGGGCCCGGGGTGAAAGCCTCGCTGCTGCCGTCCCCGAGCAGCTGTACGAGCCCTCCCTGGGAGAAATCCCAAATCCACACCATGCTGAGCAGGTGGATTTTGAGCGTGTTTCCGAGTGGGCGGTGGGATAGGACGCTGGCACAGGTCTGCCTGCCTCCACCCCAGCTGGGATGCAGCCTGCCCGGGCTTCGGAAGGGCTGTGGCTGCGGAGCATCCCTCCAAGAGATGAAGAAGGGAAAGGGAAGCTGCCTTTCCTCTGCCTCGTGCCCTGCTGCAGGGGATCGGATGGGAGCAGAAGCCAAGTTGCATTGCTGGAAGTCTGTCATTAGTGAGTGGCAGCAATCGCCTGGGGACAGCGTGGGTTCCCCGGCAACCTCGGGTTTTAAGAGCAGGTTAGACCCAGGTACCCGCCAAGCACGGCATGAGGACGGACTCAAGAGCTTCCTCCTGCCCCGACAGCGTGTCTGATTTGGTGACGTGCATAAATCCGCTGCCACCAGCGGAAACCAGGAGCGAATCCAAAGCAGAGTGAAGCCGCGTGAGGCAAGAGGAGACATGCACGTGCTTGTGCGCTGCCACCACACCAGCCCCGGCGCTCAGCCCGTGCCGCAGCAGGGGACCGGACCAGCCAGGAACAAGCTGTGGGGTAACAGCCGAACCCTTCACAAGCAAATGTTTTTCCCTTCTCCCCATCCTTTTCTCTTTGCCTGCACCCCACTGCAAAGCTGCCTGCGCGCACCGGCTGCCGGGAACTCAAACCCTGCCTGCATCTGGCAGGGCAGGCAGCGCCCACGGTGAGAGGAAACCCGCAGCACACTCTGTTCCTGCAGGTGTGCCTCCAACCGACAAAAAGTTTTAGGGTAACTCGCGCTGGAATGGGCAGGAGAGGAAAGGTGAGGGTGAGGAAACCCCCGGCGGTATCACGCTCCATGGCTAACTGATGGCCCGTCACCTCCGGGCTCAGCTCGCCGTGCCCCCAGCGAGGCTGCAGCGTGGCTCCATCAGTTAAACCAAAGTTGTGCCGTTTCCTCTGACGGCAGAACAAACCGTCCTTCCCCGCCGCGAGCGGCCAAGCCTGAGGGATGCTACAGAAAATAATTCTGCAGGTCCCCCATTTCAGGGGAAATCAGTCGGGGTCCTTAGATTTTCCTGCAGAGCCCTCACAAGACTCAACCCTCCGGGCTGGAAAATCCTTAGCGAGCTGTGACAACCTCTGCAGCTCAGGCAGAGGCGAGAGATGATTAAGACTGGCTGAAATCTCACAGGACTCTGACGTCTGAGAGGCCCCATGCAAGACAGAGAAACACCCCGGGCTGCTCCTCGCAACCCGCGACTCCCCTCACCTTAGCACGGGGCCGAAGGGAGAGCAGGGACCGAGCGAGGCCAGGAACCAGGTCACCGCCGCTGGTTTCCAAGCAGCAAAGGTTTGGAAGAGCAGAGGATCATTTAGCAGAGCGACAGTGAAGGTTCAGAGCAGAGCCTTCAAATTACACGCTACAGAGCACTTTTCCTGCCTAAAAGGTCTCAGAAATGACTGTGGCGGCTCTGAAACGAAGCACTCTGTATGCAATTGTTCCCTGGGGCTTCCAGAGGAGACAGAGCCGGGAGAGGAGAGGTGGGTCTGGGGTCCCCCGCATGGGCAGCTTGTCAGATGAGGGCTTGTCAGATGAGGATGCACGCTTCTTCTGGGCACCGCGGCACAGCCGTGCCGCTTCCCTAAATCTCCCCAGCAGTTTCTACCGGTCGTGGTATTTTTTTTAATTATTATTATTTTTTTTTTTTTATTTCTCACTTCCTGTCTTGAATTTCACACACCTCCCGGCCCCGGGCTGCCGAGCTGCTGCTCAGGGTGACCCCAGCCCAGGCTCTGAGCCCCACGCGCAGACCCACGCCGAACCCCTCCACCACCACGACCCTCCCTGTGCCTCAAGGCGCACCTCGATCCCGCAGGGAACGGGGAGAGAAGAACGCTCAGGGGGAACGTGTCCTTTTCTCCATCTCCCCGGGCTCCTTCCCATCCTTCTCCACTCCATCCCCCAGCAGCTCGAGGTCCATTTTCATCAGCCAGTGACAGACACCAGGAGATGCGATCTCAGCACCAGCTGTGCACCTGACCGTGCAGCATCAAGGCACCACGCACAGCCAACCGCCGCCTGGTCCCCGGTGGGTCCCCCCACCCTCTCCCACTGACACACAGGTGACAGTACCCACATCCACAGAGCCACCACGGCGCTGCTCACCCACCTGGGGAGCATGAGCTGCCACCCTGGGGAAGGCAGCTGTGGGGCAGGAGTGCTCTGCAAAGCCCCAGCACCCAGCAGAAAACCATTTCTGGACCCTCAAGGAGGCTCCAGTGATGCCCAAGAGCTGGGGCAGCTGGAGCTGAGCTGGGGGAGCCCTCAGAAGGTGCTGGCACCACCAGCGATGCCTTCCCTCTGCTCGCACAAGGCCCTAGGAGCGCTCTCCCACACAGGAAAACCCACGGTTGTTTTTGTTCCTCCAAAACATCACTTTGGGAGGTAACCTGAGGGCAGCACACCCGGGCACCGCTCGCAGCCAAGGGGAGGGCAGGGAGGAACCCAGTGGCCACAAGAGCTTTTCCAAAGCCAAATTTTCCTCACGTCTAAGGGACGGCATCGCGCTCCATCAAAGACGGCGGGGAACAAACGCGCACCCCAGCAGCTCCCCGCTTTGACGTCAATGAAAACGTCCGGCAGGTCTACGACGTCAACCGCGACGCTTCGCCACCGGCCGGAGAGCCCTCGGGATGCCGA
>NW_009649307.1:98695-113845 GCF_000708025.1 Charadrius vociferus
GGGGCTGGGGGGCGCCGGGCCCCGGGCACTGGACGGTGGGCAGCGGTACGGGGTGTGGGGAACCCCGGCGGGTGCCGGTGCTGGGCAGCGGGGGCTGCACGGCGGGGTGAGGTCTCCGGCACCGGGCGCTGAGCGCCGTGCACCGGGGATCGCGCACCGGAGCCCGGGTGAGGGCTTAGATACGGATTTGGATCTGGATTTGGATCAGCGTTTGGATCGCGGTCAGACCGCATGTGGGGTTGCGCTTGGATCTGGGTCTGGATTTTGGATCAGGATGGGGACCTGGATTCGGATCCACATCTGGATTTATATTTGGAGCTGGATTCAGATCCTCATCTGGATCCACATCTGAATCTGGAACACGCATCCTTTGCAAAGGATGGAGGTGACATGCCTGACCCCCGGCTCTCCGAGCATCCCACGGCAGCCCCAGCGGGTGCACAGAGCACCGTGGTGCCACGGGGCACTCACCCCCCAAGGGTGCTGCCGGCTTCCCCCGCCCCAGCCGGCTCCGGGAGCCCCGGGGGAGATCTGGGGTCCGCAGCAGCCGTGGCAGGATCCCTGGCCTCTGAGCCGAGGGGAGGGACAAAATGGCAGCGGTCCCGCTGGCCTTGGCTGTTGCTCAGCGGTGCGTCTGGGGCTGAACGTGCTCCAAGGAGGAGCTGAGGTCAGGGAGGGGGACGAGTGCAGGAAACATATTAAGCGAGGAAAATTGGCTGCAGCCGGCGCGGCTGCCTAATGCTTGCTTGGGATTTTCCTCTCCATCAGGTATCTGGTCTAAGCCCTTTGCCGTACAGCGGTTGCAGCTGGTTAACCGCTCGCGTCTCAGATGTGCCACCCGCTCTGCACCAAGAGGGGTGGCACCCAGGATCTTGCTTGCGTCCCCCGCGTCCCCCCGCTTGCGTCCCCCGTGCTGACACCCGACTTTGGCCCCGGCAATGCGTGCAGGTATTTTTAACGGGAAGATTCTGGGCTCTTACAGCCCGGCTGCTAATTTATAATCCTGTTTTTCTATTAAAATAAAAGCCTCTCTCTTACTCCCGAACGTGAGAGCCAAAGTGAAACTATGAGGAAGTCCCTGTTTGCAGAACACGCTGTGAAATGCACAAAGGAAACGAAGCGAAAACAGCATTTTGCACGTTTTTTAGCCTCATTTTAGCTGGGACTTGGAACCGCAGAAGGGAAATCTTTTCCAGCAGGATGTGCACAGCGGGAGGGTGCGTCGAGCTGCTGCTGTCCCTTTGGAGCAGGGCCACCTGCCTGCCAAGGGACAGCAACCTCTGTGGGTCCCTGCTGTGTCCCCAAGGGGTGTCAGGTCCCTTGGGGGTCCCAGGGGTGCAAGGCTGGAGCGGCGCGTCCCCCGCCAGGCGGGGATGGCGGCCGATGGCAGGAAATACCTGCTGCTCCGCCACTTCCCCGGCCAAAGCGAACAAGAAGGAGAGTGTTCGGAGGGCGGCTGGGGCCGCGTGCGGCAGGAGGAGCCTCCGAGGGACACACGGGCCATTGTTCCTTGAGCGCGCGGGGCGGAAATTCGGGATGGACCCGTTGCGTGCCGCCCTGCCAGCGCTGCCGGGGGCTGATCCCGGGCTGTGAGTGGGGGATCCCCCGAAGCACATCAAATTTGGTCAAACCCCACATCTGGCAGCTGAGCCGTCGGTGGTGGTGGTGGGACAGCCCCGATGGGACAGCCCTGGTGGGACAGTCTGCTCGAGTGGGCTCTCCCGCTCCTCACGGCTGGAGCGTGGCACATGCCAGAGGACTTTTAGCCTTTCCAAAGCTCTTACAGATATTTGTTGTGGCCCTGTGGTAGCGCTGCTGTCTGTCTGTCTGTCTGTCCGCACCCCCACCAGCAGCCTTGCAGTAACCTGGAAAGACATTTAATATGGTCTGGGTTTGATCTGCCCTTTGCCATTTCTTT
Organism: Charadrius vociferus; assembly: GCF_000708025.1. Taxonomy (NCBI): domain Eukaryota; kingdom Metazoa; phylum Chordata; class Aves; order Charadriiformes; family Charadriidae; genus Charadrius; species Charadrius vociferus. Next base: position 100,614 of record NW_009649307.1, read on the forward strand.
AAGTGCTCCCTGGTGTTTTCCTTTCGCTCATACAGAGGCTTTTACAACCAACGCTCTCCCATTTCTTTAAAAAGGAAGAAAAAGACTTGCAGAATATGCGCGGCCTTGCAAATCCCTAATTGCCCTCCGCACGGCCAAGGAAACGGGCTTCCCTTTGAGCAGCGCTGCTGTTGGCAGGGAAGGGCTGCAGGCTCTCCCCAAAGCGGCCGATAACACCGGTTCTCCCCGCTGCCCTCGCAGGGAGAGCAAAGAGGGGTTTGTCTCGCTGCTCCCACCCAAACTTCCTAGCCAGCTCTGCTCTCCTTCCCCCGGTGCCTGGGAAGGGAAGGGAAGGGAAGGGAAGGGAAGGGAAGGGAAGGGAAGGGAAGGGAAGGGAAGGGAAGGGAAGGGAAGGGAAGGGAAGGGAAGGGAAGGGAAGGGAAGGGAAGGGAAGGGAAGGGAAGGGAAGGGAAGGGAAGGGAAGGGAAGGGAAGGGAAGGGAAGGGAAGGGAAGGGAAGGGAAGGGAAGGGAAGGGAAGGGAAGGGAAGGGAAGGGAAGGGAAGGGAAGGGAAGGGAAGGGAAGGGAAGGGAAGGGAAGGGAAGGGAAGGGAAGGGAAGGGAAGGGAAGGGAAGGGAAGGGAAGGGAAGGGAAGGGAAGGGAAGGGAAGGGAAGGGAAGGGAAGGGAAGGGAAGGGAAGGGAAGGGAAGGAGAAGGGAAGGAGAAGGGAAGGAAGAAGGAGAAGGGAAGGAGAAGGAGAACGTGCTGCTCTCCTTCCTGGCCCCCGTGCTTTGCCCTTTCTCAGGAACCGGCCAGATTGTTTCCATTAGGAGAAGCTGAGGATCCAAGTATTTGTCAATGGCCAGGAGAAGATTTGCTGATCCTAACTGCCGTTCCCTAGAATAATGTCGAGCGAGGTACTTGGCGTGTAACCATCCTTTTATGGTAAAATTAGGGATAAACGCTTGGTGGATTTGCATTTGAAGTTGATTGATACGTGGCATTAATGCACGCGTAGATAATTTTGTATTTTGAGATTGCTGAGCAGGGAATAATTTTTATTTTGGGTCAAAGATAAGGGCATTGTGTTGAGATGAAATATGCAGGGTTTTTGAGCTGTGTCACAGGCGGTGCGCTTCTCTTTGCCGGGGAAGGTGATGGCGCGCCCGCATTAGCCATTCCCGCCCTTGCTTTTAAGTGCTTTGGGTCTGTGCCCGATGTGAGGAGTAATCCCCTGCTGTCGCTTAACGCCAGGACGTGGTTCCAACTTTCTGAGCTTTGGAGTTTCCCATTATTAAAAAAAATAAATAAATAAAAAAAAAGAAGAATAAGCCTCTGTTTTGTTTTATTTTATTTATTTCGTCCTATGCAGGCAGAAGGCTGTGCCGCTGAGAAACATTAACTAAATAGAGCAGTGCGGCTTGAGCGGTACAGGAAAGGTATGGGCAGAATTATTGCCAAGCTGGCAATACCTTTCAAACCCACCTCTGGTAACCTGGACTGAAGCCATCAGCAGTGCCTTGGCCCTCTCCCCTGCTCAGCACAGGTCCCTGCCCTTGCACGAGCCCTTGTGGCACGTCCTGGGTTGGGTGACATGGCCGGTCCTGTCCTGGGAGGTGCACGGGATCGGTGGCTCCCTCGCATTGCTTGACCGCTCCGGGTTGCTGTGTGCTGAATGCAATCAGGCTTTCGGGAAGCTGGAGCCTGGGGTATGTCCACCTCAGCTGGGCATTTGTTCCCTTTGCAGTAAGGACATGGGCTCACCCCCCCCTGGGGACTCAGTGGTGGAGGAGAGGGGCTCCCCTTTGTGTCCCCAAGCCACGAGGGCCAAGGAGCTGGGGGCTACTTTGCTAAATGCATCAGCGCAGGGCGTCTACGGACATGAGAGGTCATCTACCCATCCGTCTGTCCGTCCATCCATCCATCCATCCATCCATCCATCCATCCATCCATCCCTCCATCCCTCCCTCCATCTCCCAGAGGAGGGTGGCTTCCAGGAGGAGCACACGGGCAGGGGGCAGGCAGCAGGAGGTGATGCCATTCACGAGGTAAAGGGAGCTCTAATGAGAATGAACCATGCAGACATTAATTAGGCAGCTAGATCCTCAGGTGCAGATAACTCAGCAAAAGCATCGGGCCATTTGCATGCAGGAGATGGCAAGCGATCGTGTCCCAGAGAAACACAGTGAACCCCCCGGCGTCCTTCCTTACCCTTTTGGTCGGGTCCCAGAGCCACCACAGCCGGTGGGGCAGGGGCTGGTGGCCAGGGGCTGTGTGGCAACCCCCCTCCTCCTCCTCCAAAGCAGGTGAGGATAAAAAGCAAGGGGAAGGAGGAGGGAACGGAGCTGAGAAGCAAAATAAGCTGCGCTACAAAGCGCCCCGAGCAGTCACTTGTGCTTGAGGCCATCCCTGCTGTGTGGCCGAGTGGCTTTTTCCAGGCCTGGCAGGAGAAGCCAGAGGGGTGGGAAGAGGGCCGGGGGCGAAGGGGGGGGGGAGATGGCCCCAGCCCGGCCAACGAGCATTCGAGCCTCAATAGGTTTCAGAGGCTGCAGCGTGTTTCGGGGATGAAAGCTGCCCTGGGGCCCCTCCCAGCGAGCAGCAGCGCTGCGAGTAAGCTGCGGGCATCGCATTTGTCTGGCTGGCGACTTCCTTGTTACGCCAAAAACGGTAAAAAAAAAAAAAATTAAAAAAAAAAAAAAGCAAAACCTACAACAACAAAAAATATAGCACCAGCCCTCCCCCCTCTGCCCCCCGTCTCCACCACCCAACAACAACCAAGAAAGGCAAGATCTTTCATAAGCCCGGAAGATGTCACCATAGAAACAGAAATCAGACCCACTCCAAGGATCCTGCCGCCTGGGAAGGCGATAAAATGTTTTCTATCGATTGCTGTCGGGAAAGTCACTGCTGATAAGCCATCTGAGGAGAAATGGAGCGGGGATGCAGGGACACGGGAGCTCTTCAAGTGAGCTTCCAGATGGTCCCTGGGCTGTCCCTGCGTGGTGGTCGGGGGCCGAGGGACCCCAGGCTCGCCGGGGGCGGCTGCTCTGCCCCGGGCTGGTGCCAGCGTGTGTGTGCAGAAGAGGAGGTGCGAGTGTTTCCTGCCTTTGGTGTGGCGATGTGTGCGTGCCCTGGCTGTTACAAGCACGAAGTGGAAAGCCTGCTGTCTGCTTTCCCGTTCGCTTTTGCAGCAGAGCAGCTGCTCCTGGCGAAAACGCACCGTATCGGGGTGGCCGGTGGAGACGGTTGGGCTTTCCCTCGGCTCCTGGTGTGGCATCGCCGGGGTTTGCCATCCTCTTACCTCCCCTCGGTAGTGGTAAAGTGCTCACCAGCCTTGTGCCCGCGCAGGACTTGGGTCCCCGGTCCCCATTTGCACGCAGGCGGCTGCTCTGCAGCTGGGAGCATCCCCATGGCTGCGGCACCGGCGAGGAGGTGTGGGATCTTCCTGACGGCTCTTCCCGGGGCGCCGCACAGCGCCGGGGCCTGGCTCGCGCGCCCTTTGAAGAGATGGAAAATCCTATTATCTGCTCATTCTTCTCGCAGCGTGAAGCCTCAGAGCATTCAGCAGCAGCAGCCGAGTGTGGTCTGTTGCCTGCAACCCCGTGCTGCCTCCGCTCCCACCCGCACAGGAAGGTCTCCGGGTCACCACGGATGGGCATCACCTTCGCATCCCCTGATCTAAGCCAGGGCTCGGGGATACAGCTCTCCCCGCGATGCCATTTGCAGCATCCAGCTGTGGGGCGCAAGGAGCGGGTGTACAGGGAAGCGGGGTGGGGGGCTGTGGGCTGATTCCCTCCCCCTCCCCGTGCTCCGTGGGGAGCTGAAGCTGCCGCTGCAGCCTGCAAAGCTTCACGTCATTAGGGCCAGGAAGGTGGTAACCCATCTTGCATACTGCATCCCCGCGGCATCTTTGCTGCCGGTAATTGGCAGCAATAAAAGAAGCAGTTAATCCAGGCCAGCGTGGGACGCAGGCACATTGATGTCTGCGGTGAAAGGCACCCTGGCAAGGAGGAGCTGGGGAAGAATACGCTCCTGGGCACAATTTGCAGCCCTGGAGAGCTGGTTGGATGCCACGGGGAGCATTTGCTGGGGATTTTGTTAATGATGCAGGCGCAGCCTTCTCAGCTTGGCCTGTGCTGAAGCCCTGGCTCACGCAAGCTGAGGCTGTTTGGCTTGAACTTAGACCAGCTGCTTTCCACTGGCTGGTGGGTTTTTGTCTTGTTACTGGGTGGCTCCGTGCAGGAGATGAACAAAGGAGCAGTTGGCGGGCGATTTCACCTTGGGGTTGGTTTGGGTTTTTGGGTTTTTTTTTGGAGGAGGAGGAAGGAAGGGTTAAACCGGGTCTTGTCACTCAGTTATTTTAGGATGGTAGCGCTGAAGGGACCGCAAGAGGATTTCTCTGCACATGGGAAGATGGAATTTAATCAATATTGACGAGAGCCATTCACCAAAACAGGCTCATTCGCTAATGAAAGCCAGACCTGGTGACTCCCCGGGGAAGGATGGCTTTGGGAAAGAGAGGAAGGAGGCACTGGGAAAGCCAGGGCTCCCTCTCCCATGCTGCTGGTTCTTACAAAACCAGGCTGCATTTGGGGTTGATTTTCCCAGCACGGAAAGGCTTTGGCTTGTGTGCCTCGTGGATGCAGGATGCCCAGGACCGGCCCTCATAGCCGTGAAGCAACAGCCCCATCCCTGCCCAGGGACCGGGGTCCATGTCACCCCCCAGGCACTGACATCCCAGCGTCAGGCAGAGGCTGGGACGCGTGCGGTGACAGCAAAGCCAGCCCCACACCGACGGCGAGGTGTGGGGTACAGGGGGGCGGGACAGAGGCACAGGGCTTTGCCCTCCAGCTCAGACCACCGCTGGGGGTCCCCAGGCAGCGTAGTCTCCTTCGGTGAGCGGACATCTTTCCATCCAAGCCATGTTGGGTTTTCTAGCACATATTTAACTCAAACACCCACCGAGGCGGTGGGAGAAGAATGTTTTTGCCAGAGTTTTGTGTTTTCCCCTCTATCCTTGCAATTAAAAGCAGAAAATAGCCAAGACACCCCTGAGACCAGCCCCTTCTGACAACGTAGCACATGAAGAACAAACCTAATTTCTGTGGTTGGCAGCTGGTATTTCCCTGTCGCTGCCGGCTCCGTGCCCTGGAGCTGAGCTGAGCTCGCTATCGCACAGTGCTGGGGGCTGCCCAAAACCTTGTGGGCACAGCCAGGGGCTCGGGCATCGCCCGGGGGGCAGCTGGGGCTGCCGGACCACCACCTGCCTGGCGATTTCCCTGGGCACGCAGGGGACCATCACTGGGCTCAGCCACGGCCAGTTGGCAAGTGTGATCTTACAGGCATGCCGGTACCTGCAGCTGCCTCCCTGCCTCCAAAATCAGTAGTCCGGACTTGTTGGGCTGTAAGCTTGACTCTGAGATTTAGGGTTTGACAAAAAGTCCCAGCCGTTTACCCCCCGTGTGTCCCCAGCTTCCCGGAAAGCCACGGAAGACGGCGAGCCCAGGCATCATCCTGCTCCATCGCAGCATCGGTGCAGCACAGCGACCCGTCCCTGCTGCGGGGAGGACTCGGCTTAATTTGTCGGGCACTTTTTTTTTTCCTTCTAAAAGCAGCATCGTGTCCCCCAGCCTTCTGGTGCGGTGCTCCCAGAGCCGGGGGGGGGCTGAGCGGGATGAAATTGGAAAGAAGGAAGATTTTGATCCCCCGCCAAGCCCGCACAATCCCGTCCAAGTTCACACTGGCAGATAATGAGCTTTAATGAGCAGGCCACACTAATTGGTAAGTGATCCCAGAACCGTCTGTGGCAGAGGCGAGGGAAGAGCAGCGGCAGCTCTGGGTGAGGAGGGGGTCAGGGATGTGCAGCCCTCCCCCCGGTGCTCCAGAGGGCATGGGCTGCCAGAGCTGGGGCTGCCCCCAGCAAGGGCTCTGCCTGCCCTGCCCGAGGGGCTGCCTGCTGGGCTGCCGGTGGGGATGGCGAGCAGAACCCTGAGCAGGGTCTACAAGCGAGACCGCGAGCCGGGTTTGCAAGCAGAACGGCAAGCAGAGTTTGCAGGATCTCTTAAACATCCCCAGGGTGAGATGCGGGGGCAAAAAGAGCCACGGGAATAGCCGTACCTCCTGCTCTGAGTTTTTTAGTGGGTGGGAAACGTGGCGCAGGGAGCTGGAGGCTTTTGCACCGCGGGGCGATGAGCGGCCAGAGGCCATTTGGCACTCGCAGCCCTTGAACCCGGAGCGGGACAGGGTGAGCCCGGGTGGCCAGCCCGAGCGGGCAGACGTATGGCGCTGCCAAGATAGTCCTAATCGGAGATCATTGTAAATTCCCCTCTCAAATGGAGTGGAAAAATGCTATTAAGCTAATATAACATCACGGGGGAAGGATGTTCCTCCACCGTGGTCTCCAGGGAATCCAGCTGTAAATGAGGGGAAGGAGCAGGAGATGACAGCAGCCGGCGATGGGAGCACAGATCAGCTCAGGGGCACCCAGCCCTGCTCGGCTGTGCCCTGCCTCAGTTTCCCCATGCAGCCAAGGGACAGCGAGCTCTGCTCCAGCAGCCAGCAGAACCTGGGAGCTGGTTGAAGGGCTTATTTGCTATTGACCCACTGTACAGTCTGGGGAAACTGAGGCACGGGAGAGCTTGGCAGAGTTACCCAGGAGATCAAGGACAGCAGCAGGATGCTGCATCCCCTGGGTGCCTCGGTGCCACATTCCCTGGGAAAAAGGTGTATGAGGCACCTCGTTTAAATAGAAACGTGTCCAGGAGGGCAGCTGGAGCTGGGGGTCACCCAAACTGTGGGATTTGGGGTGCCGGTGCCAGCTGGGGAGCAGGAGCTGGGGAGCAGCACGGGCTGGGGCTGCTGGCGTTGCTGCTGGGGGCTGCCTTGATCGATGCTGGAAAACACGATGACGGGTGATGCGGGCAGTGCCCGGGGAGGGGCGAGGATGTTCATCTGCTGCCCTGGGGGTGCCGGGCTGCCAGGGCATTACGCAGCAGCGAAGGCAGTGGGGTGAGTTCTGCCAGCACCCCGAGGGACAGGGCAGGGGGGTGGAGGAGCATAAGCCCCATCATCCCCATTAACAGTAATTAGCGGGGCCACCGTTAGATGGGACTACCCGCCCCCAGGGCAGGCTGGACACTGCCCGGGGGAGCTCAGGGCACCCCGGGGTGTGAGTAGGAGCCTGGGGACCTCTCCAAGGAGCAGAGGGGTGGCCTGTCCCCAACCGCAGGCGTTCTGCCAGGTCCCTACAGCAGCCGTGCTCCCTTCCCAACACTAAGTGGCAGCCTCTGCCCGGCTTTGGGGCAGCCCCTGGCAGCGCCCGGGCAGCAGGGCCAGGGCAGGAGCATCCTCGGGGGGGGATGCAGCATCCTCGGGGAGGGGGGATGCAGCATCCTCTGGGTGCCAGGACTCCCAACCTGGCTGATACCTGCCTGGATGCAGACCACGCTGGGGGTCCTGCCAGGGGATGTCCTCACCCACACAACCATGGGTGAGAGGCTGAGCCCTGCTCAGGGTCAGATCGGGTCAATGCTGCCTGCTAGGAGAGAGATAAGAAGCAGGGTTGGCAGCTGTTGGTACCATCTGCTGAATTAGAATCACAATGCACTGAACAAATAGTGTCTTGGGATAAAAACGTGCTGCTTGAGGCAAGGAGGTATTTCTGCTGCAGGTATTGCTATGACCTGGTAACCCACCGTGGGGATTTGCAGCGCTATAAAGCAGCGCGGGGATGTAAATGAGTCCTGGGAGTTGTATCCTGCCTGCGTGCGTGTCTGTGTCCGTGCTCTGCGGAAGCACGTTGGGTCTTGTGCTGTATAAAGTGCTGACACTTTGGGGAAACTCTGCTCTGGATTTTCTGCGGCACAGATTGGAGGAGGGGGGGAATAAATCAAATTACTATTTGGGGGGTTTTGGCGGAAGCCACCAGTTCAGCCCAGCATGAGCGATCAAAAGGATGGGCAGCGTGACACCGGTGCAGTCCCTACTCCCTCCCAGGCGTTGCCCTTGGCATGATACCAAACGTTATCCTTGGGAATCACACCCAGCTTGCCAAGATACTCCTGTGCAGATCAGAAACCCTCGCACCCACACCGAGCTGCTGCTGGTCCCGCAGCCCGTCCTGCACCATCGGGGCACGAAACGCTGCGTGGGAGGTCGGGATCTCCTCAGCTCTGGTCTACCCCAGCATGCACAGGTGATACAGTCCTGCCTCGACCTTATAAAATAGACATAGCAGGCTATATTATATGTGCACCTCAAATCTGTAGTCATCTGGAGGGGTAAACGCAACCTGCAGGGCTGCAGACAGTTTTTCCCCTGGGTTGGGGACAGGTATAGCTGATGGTCACCCGAGGACGCGGTGGCTTTCAGCAGCACACAGGTCCCAGCCAGCCCTGCTCCCCGGAGCTGCCACCGCCGCTTTACAGCTGCGAATGCCGATAAAGCACAGCCCGACTCGCCGGCCGCCAGCTCATGTGCATGTAAGCCCCTCTGTGCCGATGCTTTGTCACAGCTAAGCGCTCACGCCGGGTTTAACACAGCCCAGTCGGCTGGCACGCATTCCACTCCACATTTATCCCTTCCAATTTCGGAGCAACCAGACACTCATAACCATTCGCCCTACTGCAAACAGCCCGAGGCTGAGCTCGGTGCCTGCCTGCCCCTGGGAAGGCTGCATCAGCTGCAAGCTAAAAGAGTTACATCCTAAACCCCCCCAAAATCCTGGAGGAACCCAGCCTGGGAGGTCTCCAGGGAGATCTCTTCTCCCTGGTATCCAGTGATAGGATGCGAAGGAATAGTTCAAAGCTGTGCCAGGGGAGGTTTAGACTGGACATGAGGAAGCATTTCTTTACCAAGAGGGTGGTCAAATGCTGGAACAGGCTTCCGAGGGAGGTGGTCGATGCCCCCAGCCCGTCAGTGTTTTAAAGGCATTTGGGCAATGCCCTTAATAACACGCTTTAACTTTTGGTCAGCCCTGAAGTGGTCAGGCAGTGGGACTAAATGATCATTGTAGGTCCCTTCCAACTGAAAATATTCTATTCTGTTCTCAGTTTTGAAGCTCATTCCCACAGCCACTCTGAAACCCCTTTGGCTTTACTTATCTCCCTCATCCCCCATGGCCCAGCTTTGGCTGCTGAGTTATTTCCTCCGCTGCCGGACGATTTGTGGCCACCTACCACCACTCAGAGGACAGGAAAGCTCAGCTGAACCATCCAGCATCTCCCCCCAAGCCCCAGTGTAAATCAGCACAACGCCACTGATTTCAGCGGGGCTGATTTACGCCAGCAGAAGGACGCTCTGAAGTACGGCCATGATTTAGCAATCCCATTAGGACCTCGCCACTTCTGCAGAAGAGGCGCAGCAGGTCGGTTTGTCTTCTCCTCCCGGAGAGAAAGACGCGGTGATGAGCAGTGACGGTGCTGGCAGCCGGCCGTGCCACCGCGCACCCGCCGGCTCCGGCAGGATCGGTGCTCCAAGAGCACAGCTTCATCCCAGAAAGGTGAAACCTCTTCTGTGATTTATAGCAGGCAGGAAAAGCCAGTCCCATCTGCTACCCCAGGCACCTACTCTCTCTCTTTTTTTTTTTTTTTATTAAAGCATGAAATCTAACTGCGAGAAACACCAGAGCTGCAGGAAAAGTGTCTTTTACGGGCATGGTTCCTGGTGAGGAAAAAGCTGCAAGGCAGCTGGAGCTGAATTTACCTCCATGGGAGCCCTGGAGAAGATGAGCATCATTCTGCAAACGGGAGAGTGAGGCAGACAAGCCAAAAAAAGTCACCCAGAAAAAAAAAAAGAAAATCTCCTCGTGGTGCTGTCTCATCCTCCTTTCCTGACCCTCCCTCCGGTCCCGGTACACACTAAGGGCATTTTACCCTGCGTGATGTTCTGCAGCCGGTGCTTGTGCACACGAGCAGAGCACGGCCACGCAAATCACCCCTCAGCCAGGCTAACAAATGACTAAACAACTGCAAAAGCACTTTGCGGCATCATTTTTCCAACAGATTTAGCAGCAGACTGGCTTTTATGGTGCAGCTCTCCCTTCAGTCGCTTTATCCAGCCTCCATAATGTACCACCCCCTCAAGAAAAAAAAAAAAGAGGAAAGCAGTTAAAAAAACCAGGCCATTTCAGAGAAACAGCACCCACATACAAAATGGCTCCTCGAGGGCTGCTGCAGCCCTCCATGCTCCGATTTAAAGGCCAAGCAATTAGCACAGCAAGCTGGGAAAGCACTTACAGTAGCGCTCAGGTAAGAGGTTTGCTGCTGTTTTGGGGTGCTGAGGTTGGGAGCAGGAGCCGAGCAGCCAGCGCTTGGCTCAGTGTGGGGGTCAGGGGGAGGTTTGCAGGTCCCACTGGTGGGAAGGAGTTGCTGAAGATGAGGAAGACCCGTCTGGAGGATGCGGTTGGGGGAAGATGAGCATCAGGTGCAGCTCCTGGGCTGGGTGTGGGGTTGAAGGAGCACCTGGAAGACATCTGAGTGCAGGGTGGCTTGGGCTGACACTGCTCTAGAGAAAAGAAGATTGAGGGGGGATCTTATTAATACATACAAATACTTAATGGGAGGATGCCAGGGGGATGGGAGCAGTCTTTTTTCAGTGGCGCCCAGTGATAGGACGAGGGGTAATGGGCATAAACTTGAACATAGGAAGGTCCATCTTAACATGAGAAGGAACTTCTTTACTTTGAGGGTAGTGGAGCACTGGAACAGGCTGCCCAGAGAGGTGGTGGAGTCTCCCACTCTGGAGACATTCAAAACCCGCCTGGACGCTGTCCTGTGCGACCTGTTGTAGGTGACCCTGCTCTGGCAGGAGGGTTGGACTAGATGATCTCCAAAGGGCCCTTCCAACCCTAACCATTCTGTGAATTCTGCTCACACCAGCCCAGCAAGTAGAAGGGTGTTATACTTCCCGCAGGCAAAACCTGTCTCTGGGCTGGCTTTCTGCCTGTGCCTTGTTCGTCTCAGAGTTGTGTGCTGCTCCATGCTTTTATTGGGGCAGGTTCCTGCGGTATCACCCCAGCAAACAGCCAGGTCCCACCAAGCACAGCCTCTCCCATCCCACCTGGGCACCCCCAAAGGCTGGAGTACTTTCTCATGGCACCATGAGCAGCACATCTTCCCTTGCTTCTTGGCCGCAACATCGCCAGGATGTCCCATCCTCCTCCCTGGAGGTGGGGGAACCCATGGGGCCACCCCTTCTCCACCACTGCTCACCTCACAGTTGAAGAGCTGCTCAAGGCCCACTGATGGGGGAAAAGGAGATTTTAACCCAAGACTGACTGCAGGAACAAAGGCTTTCCTGTGGAAGTGTTAATTGACATTAATTGAGCCATGGGGAAATGATTTGTGTTTGCCAAACCAATCACCTACTGCTCATCCCCCCCCAGGGGCATTTTGCTCACAAGCCCATACTTGACCTAGTCATGTGGCCGACATTGAGCTTTCCTGGTGTTGCACTCGAAAACACACTCCTGTTTCCTTTCCTGATGGCTTTCACCCATTTCCCCTGTCCCAAAGACCCCTGAGACCTTTGCCGGGCAGATACATCTCCTCCCGGACAGAGAGGTTTGTATTCCCAGCTCTCCCCTCAGCTTCTGCCCTCTGTGTCTCATGGCTTTGGGGTCCCCCTGTCCCCCCTTCCTCAGGCGCTCACCTGTGGGGACGGCTGCCCTGGCACGGCTGGCTCGGATTGGCGGCACTGCCGGAGCTCTGCCCGATGCCGGGGTGGCCGTGGACACCTGCGCCGTGGCAGTGCCCTCCCCGCACTCTCTTCTCGGGGCAATTTAGCGACATTTCAGTTCCTTTTTGCAGCTTGTTGTAACAAATGTCCTCAGGTTCTTCTTTTTTTAGTGCTTAAACACGGTAAATACGTGCTGGTGTGGCTGCGCGGCAACCCACGGTGGGGGTTTGTGGGTTACCCGTCCTCCCTTTCCTCTCGCCTCTGCTGGTGGCAGGATCAGACCGAGCCACCAGCTCCTCTCCCCGGTGTCCCCAAGCTCAGCTCTGTCATCAGCTGTGTTTTGGGGGGCGAGAAGAGAGCTGGGGGGGGAGAGGAACTGTGAGCTTTGGGGAGGCCATGGGGCAGCCCAGGGACATCCCCAACCCCCGTGGCAGGGTGTGACCTCCATGGGCCAAATCTTCCCCCTTTCTCCACCTCCCTCGTCCTTCCCTTCCTCCTCCAGGGAAACAAAACTTCAGTGATTCGTCTCCCGCAGAGCTTGGGCTGAGGCGATGCCGTGCCAGCAGCCGTAGCCTTGGAGAGCCGGGGACGCGCTGTCCCTCCAGGGAAACTCCCCGAAAAGTCAAGGCCAGGCTGGCACCGCATCCAGCACGCTTGGAGGAGGCTGGATTTACTTCTGACCATAATAATCGTGTAACGCCACAGCCTTGCTGTGTGCCCTTGGTCACATCCCTCGTTCCCAGCGCTCCCCCAGCGATGACGGTGCTGTTGGAGACGGTGGGGAAAATATAAGCGTGATGGAGGGATGGAGCAGGAGGCTGCCGGCCACACGCTGCGCTCCTGGCAAGTCTGGGAGCTGCAAACATGTAACGCTGCTTCTCCCTTGCGGTCTCTCGGATTAGCTTAATAGCACGGGGAAATAACAGGATGAAAAATTTCACTCCCCTCCAAGCACTAAAAGCCAAGTTTCAAGGTTAATTGTCTGCCCTGTAGGAATAGCTTTTGCACGCTGCGAGGGGCTTAATTAGTGTCATTTTAGCCAAGCAGAGAGAGCGTGCCCTGAACCCGTACTGCATGCCCCCAAGCCGATTTTCCTCTCCACGCGCCGGGCGGAGAGGTGATAGATTGCAGGCAGCTTCCCTCTGCCAGCACCCGGCCAGGCCGGATTTGGGGCCGATCACGAAACCCCGAGACACTCCCTGGCAGCTGCAGCGCTGCTGTGGTGACGTACTCCATCCCTGCACTCACTGCACCCCTGCGTCTTGCGCCTGTGGGTCCTGCGCCCCATGCTTTATGCTTTGCGAGCCTCTTGGAGTTGTCCCATCACGCTGTAAGCTGATGGAGCCGGGGGGGAAGCACCCAGATGCGACCGCACGGGGAATATCCAACATGGGCGGATGAAAGGCAGCTTTGAAGGAAAGATGGAGAAGGTTCACGGTGGGTGCAGCACAGCTCAGAGTCCTGCCCAGCGCTGCGGAGGCGATGCTCGGCTGCCATGCATTGGAGCATCTCCATGCTGCTGGAGAGCAGCTCTGTGGAAAGGGACCTGGGAGTCCTGGTGGACAACAGGATGACCAC
>NW_009649307.1:113912-123202 GCF_000708025.1 Charadrius vociferus
CAGGTTGAGGGAGGTCATCTTCCCCCTCTGCTCTGCCCTGGTGAGGCCACATCTGGAGTATCGTGTCCAGTTCTGGGCTCTCCGGTTCAAGAAGGACAGGGAACTGCTGGAGAGGGTCTACGAGGGCTACAAGGATGATTAGGGGATTTGAGCATCTTTCTTATGAGGAAAGGCTGAGGCACTCGGGTCTTTTTAGTCTGGAGAAGAGAAAACTGAGGGGGGATCTTACCAATACTTATAAATACTTAAAGGGAGGGTGCCAGGTGGATGGGAACAGTCTTTTTTCAGTGGTGCTCAGTGATGGAACAAGAGGTAATGGGCACAAACTTGAGCATAGGAAGTTCCATCTCCACCTGAGGAGGGCCTTCTCTGCTGTGAGGGTGGCAGAGCAGTGGCACAGGTTGCCCAGAGAGGTGGGGGAGTCTCCCACTCTGGAGCCATTCCAAACCCGCCTGGACGCCATCCTGTGCAACTGCTGGAGGTGCCCCTGCTCTGGCCAGGGGTGGGACTAGATGATCTCCAGAGGTCCCTTCCAACCCTGACCATTCTGTGATTCCGTGATGTGCTGCAATGTAGCTGGGTCCTGCCTCCCTCCCCACATGCACCCTTGTCCCCCCTGGCCGGTGGGGGTGGGGGGGCACCCATCTCCACCAAGAGCATGCTGCCAGGCTTGGCTTTAACGAGAGGCACAAGGAGGTGGAGGTAAATTCTCTTCCCAATTAGCGTTGTCCCGCATGCCTCTACCAGCTGTGGGACACGACGGCTCTCCACGCAGCTGAGACTTGTTTGCAGCCCAACACCAATTCCCAGGAGCCGGTGTGGAGGTCAGACACCGTCTGGCACTGTGGGAGGAGGAGAGGCAACTGCTTTGAGCCCTGCCTTGGAAACCAGGGTCGGTGCCAGCAGTGGGGTCTCTGGTGGCATGGGGACAGCCCATCCGCAGGGGCCACCCAGGGCAGCAGCTTCTCATCGCAGCATCCTCAGCAGCAGGGGGGAGCAGGGTCCCTATGTGCCCCCATGGAGCGTCCCTGTGCCCTGGTGTGGAGCTACCAGCTGCCCTCCCCAGCGTGGTTTCCCATCACCCGGCATCCATCCTCGCTGCGCTCCAGCTCGTGGAGCCCACAGGGACAGCGTGACCCCCTGCGCAATCCAGGCCAGGAGGCTCCCCTGGACGCCTGCCCGTCTGGGCTGGAGCAGACCTTGGAGAGGAGCAGCCTGTTGGGATTTAAAGTTTTCCCCGTAGTGAAGAATTCACAGCAACCCCCGCTAAACCCATCTGCTGGCAAAACCTCCTTATTCCTGCTCTGTCCACGCTTCCAGCCGGGCTGTTCTCCTCCCACCCTGCTGTGCCCGGCCATGGGGCTGTGGCCGGTGGGTGCCGAGTCTATCCCGTGCTCCCAGCCCCGCTCCAGCCTCTCCTCCTTCCCCCTCTGCCCTTTGGATTCGATTTCTCTCCCTCGGCAGCCGATGTCCAAACGGGGCCCCAGGGGCTCCCCACCAAGCCGCAACAAACCGCAGCAGAAAACATCCATCCCGACAGCCCGGGGTGGGCCGGTCTCTGCTCCCCTGCCCGGGCAGCGACCAGCAGCCCAGCCGGTTGCCCTTTTTATGGGGATCTGCAAAAAACACCAAAAAAAACCCCAAACAAAAAAAAAAAAACCACCCAAAAAACCCAACCCCAATTCTTGGCAAGTGGGGGAAGCTGCAGGCAGTCACTCTGGCAAAGGGGACGTCTGGGTTTCGGTGCTTCCAGGCAGTTTCTGGCTTCTCCGGGTGTGGGAAGAAGAAGGGATGTGTGGAGGAGGGAGCAGGGACAGCATCTTGTCTTTAGCAATGAGGGGATTAAACGCCTTAAACCTTAAACAAGCTAAACAGTCTGTTTTCGTTTAGGTGAGGAAACACCAGACCTTTTGTTTCAGGCCCGGTTTTTCCCCAAAGCAGAGATCAGTTTGTGCTCAGTGTTCTTCATCTTGCCGGAAAGGTGAAGGAAAAAACCTTTTAAAAGTTGGCTCCAGCAGCTTCTTTTTGCTGAAACAACCTGAATCGGCACCCAGCAATGGCATCCACCTCCCAGTCCGCCTACAGAGGGGGTCATGGCAGGGAAAGCCGGGTGCGTTATTTAGGGGGTTCCCAGGGCCAAGGTGGGAGCCCCCCCACGTCCCATGGCCAGCGGGGACGGGGTCGGTGGGGCGGCTGGCGCACACAGCTCACCCTCCTCTCCCGCCGCTGCGATTCAGGGCTTTGGGCTCGTGGTGGTGAGGAGCAATGTATTTTTAATTCGTTTAAGGGAATTAAGCTTGTCTGTGTCTGACTACTCACATCGCCTCCACTTTCATTAATTTCTGAGCCGCTTGCCTGGTTTCCTTTGGCTCCGGCAGGGCTTTGGCATCGCAGGAAGACCAATTTCCCACAAATTTAACAAATGCCGGTGGCTGGGGAGCAGTGGGAGACCCCGTCAGCCCCATCCCCGCCGTGGGGGGGATGATGGTCACCCACCACATCAGTCCTGCGGGGACCTGCCGCCTCGTAACCAGCCACTGATGCAGGGATGGCACGGGGAGTTGGCCTTGCTGGGAGCTGGCAGCGCTCCATACTGGGCTGCAGCTGAGCGGGACTGGTTCATCCCAGCGGAGGAAAGCGTCTGGCCAAAGGTGAGATGGAAGTGGAGCAGAAAGCTCCTGGGATGCCCCAGGGAGAAGGTGTGAAAGGCTCTGCTGGACTTCTACATCCCTTCTGCTTTTAGAATCAGTCCAGCCCAGGGCGAGCACGATGCCCGGAGTGGAGGAGCTCCCTGTTCGGGGGGCTGCCGTGCCCCTCGCCGGTGGGATGTGAGGGCCCATCATGTGTCACTGGGAGGGCACCGTGCTGGGAACCAGCGAACTTCCTGGCCATGGGGACTCTGTCCTCCCGGGGTCCCCAGCCTTCTTCCTGGAGTCCCCACCTTTCTTCCCGGCGTCCCCGACCTTCTTTCCATCTTCCCTTTGAGATGTTTCTGTAATGCAGCTCGTAAACAGCCCAAAAAGCAGAGGGGAAAGAAGAAGAGATAAAAATAACAGCAGCAGGAGTGGGTTTGAAGTAAATAACAGCAAAACATCACAGAGGAGGGGGAGTGATGCTCTGAGGAGGTATTTATAGCCGGCTCTGTGGTTCCTCGGGATAAACCTGCGTGTCCCCGTGGAACCCTCTTCCCTGGCTCCCGCGAGCGTGTGTTTATGTCCGAGAGCTGCAAGTCACCCTTCCCCAGGGGCTCTCCAGGTGGTTTAAGCCCGGAGGCAGAGCACATCCCCGCAGCTTTGAAAGACTACTCGGGGAAGGGCTGATACCCCGAATAGGCTCCGAGCCCAGCTCTCCGTGGCGCTGAGTGCCGGGGCCAGGCGCCTGCTGCGGGGGCCATCACGCGCGGCACGAAGCAACCCCCGCTAGCAGGCTTTTCCCCCCGCCGAGTCCTTGATGAGGGTGTTTTTTTTTTTTTTTCTCTCCACAGCCCTCCTGGTTGTCACATCTGAAAGCAAGGCTGATTGCCTGGGAAAAGCCGGCTGCCAGCGGAGCGAGGGATGAGAGATGGCCACGGAGGTGATGCTGGGCACCGTGACTCAGCTCCCTCCATCATCCCTGCAAGTGGCGAGCATTAGGCGAGACTCTGGAAGGCTCGGCATCCGAAACCTGGCTGCTGGGCTAATGGGGACGCCCTGATTGTATGTGTCTGCAGCAATGCCCCATATCCTTGGGCTGGTGATGTGCAGGGAGGTTTTCAGTTCAGCCCTCTGCAGTTTGCACCGTACAGACAAAGGTGTTGGGGGGGCACAGGTTTGTAGGTGCAGAAAGGACCGGGAGGTGCAGTTGCAGGAAAAGCTGCCCAGTCTCCTCGGATGGATCCAGGGGGCAATGGGGGCTGTTTCCGCACTCCGGCGTGGGACATACTTGTGGCTGGGGGACACGGTAGCAGTGATCTTTTCAGCTGCCCCCTGCTTTGGGAAGCCACAGCTTAAAGTATCTGTCCCCATGAAAGATACTTAGGAGGGATTTAAAGGGTTTGGGGGATTTAGGGCTTTGGGGAAGAGCAGATTGGCAGCAAACTCTCCAGGCAGCTGTGGAGAATCAGGACCTTTTGGAGAAGAGAAAGTCAGGGGGATTTCGACCCTCCTGGAGCCCCGAAACATCCTCCCTCCTTGCAGCCGTCTCCCAGGCTGGGTGAGCAGCCGCCACGCTGCCGGGCTGCGGTAGCAAAGGCTCCTGCACGCCCTCGCTGCTGCTCTCTAATCAGACACGGGGTTTGCAATTAAGCGACACGCAGTACCCCGGGGACAGAGCCTGCTGTTTGAGCCAAGCTCAGACGAGTTCGGGGAGGGAGAGACCTGATTTCCCACTTAGCAGACAGGTCACGATCGGTGGATTCATTGATCCCAGAAAGTAAAGCCTCCGCTTCATTAGAGACATGCTGGTGATGAACGTGGCCTCAGGGAGCGGGGAAGCTGTTGTGAATCCTTCCTTAAGTGTTGCTTCCACCGAGCTAAGAGCGCAGATGCCGGGAAGCTCCTCCGACAGCGTGGCTTCCTTCGGAGGGAGCCTGCCTCCATCACACGCGTGGCTCGTGGGGCACCGCCGCTGCCTGGAAATAGGCTGAGGCTGGAAAGATGCCCCTTAGCGCCTCCGTGTCCGTTCCCTCCCTCCGCGGTTCTCCCCACCGATGCGTGACAAGGGCACGATGCCCTGGGTTAAAGCAAAGCAAGCTGCGCCTCTTGCCAGGGCAGAGCACCGAGGCGCGACCCGCTCCGAGCTGCCGATGTAAGGTGGACCTGGAGTCAGCTGTGGGATTCCCAGAGCCCGGGGGAGGGTTGTGAGGAGTGGCCACTCCGAATCACGGACACAGCAAGGCCGTGGAGAGCCGGTTTGGGTGCCAGCAGCACAAGGAGGGCAGAGAAGAGGCAGCCCCAGGCCGTCGGGGCACACTGATGTTTGGCAAGACCCTTGTGGAAGGTCCTGCCTGCTCTGCTGCTGGACCTGGACCTTGCGTACGCAAAATGTTTTGACTGTAAAGGCAAAGGGGCTGTTGTTATTCCCCTTTGCCTGCAGAAAGGACAGATCCTGCTCTGTTCTCTGCTGCGTTTCTGATTTGCCCTCCCCAGATCAGCTCTCCCCGGAGGGAGGTTTCCTCGCTGGCTCCTGCCAAGAGTTACTGGCAATAACTTCTCGGTGCCCTTCAATGCAGCTGCTCAAGACAGCAGATGGGGACGTGGGTTGTAGCTGTGCCAGACCGGTTGCTCTGCAAGCCTGGTTCAGGATAAGCCGTGCTGATGCAAGTAGCTCCATCTACACCCAAAGTTCCCATTCCCTCGTGGAAATATCTTTTGAGGTACTGGTGTAGTTACTGGGAGCGCAGCGGGAACAGCCTCACCAGGGGTGAGCGTTGCCCACGAGCTGGAGCGGGGCCCTGTACCATCCCCTTTCCTGCATCACGATGCTGCACATAAGCTAGCATGGCAACAACACCCACAGGCGAAAAAGCAAGGGAAGGACTGTGAGCCTTCGACGTGGAAATTTTGGAGGTTTTTCTGGTTCTCCACGTGAGGGGAGCCACGCAGGGGACACGGCTTTTACGGAGGTTTCTGCTCCAGGGAATCACGCTATGCTGCTGGTTTGGGGCAGGGATGTGTCATCCCACTCCTGTGGGTGTTAGGACTTCTTGTTGCTAATGCTTTCTTTCTAAAAAGCATCTCCCGTGGGCAAACCTGCCTGGCAGGACACCCCAACGCCAACACAGGCATCCTCAGCTTTCAACGGTGACAAGCCTCCCACGCCGTGACACGTCCCCTTCGCAGGGGCTGTCATTCAACAACTGCTCTAGGGGCAGATCTCGAGCTCCCAAGCATTTGGCTCCGATTTCTGGCTCATGCCAAAACACAGAAGAGCTGGAAGCAAAGCATCCTCTTCCCAGCCCGGCTTTCGGTTTGGGAGCATCTCAGGATTTTGGAGAATTTAGGTACGCGGAGTTGATCTTGGTTGCTCTCTGCATCCTTGGGCATGTAAGGGAATGCAAGGAGCAGTCGGGGCATGGGAAGAAGGAAAGGAGCAGCTGCCTCTCCGGATTTACAGGGATCAGCAGCCGAGCGAGACCCCAGCATTATCCGGGGTGTAACTGGGAGCAGAGTCTGACTCACATACCATATGTTCCCAATCCACCGTGTTCAATCAAGCCTAATAAAATTGATAGGGCAGCATTGAAAATCTCGTGATTAATTCTTTATGATCTGTAATAGGGGAGCTGTGTGCCAATTACTCGAGTAAATCATTCATCAGAATATAAATAGAGCTAACCTCCAGCACAAACACTAGAGGATTTCCACTAGGATTGCAGGTCTGGATTGCAGCATTGCACCGCTGGTGACAACGTGTTATCTGATGGAGGACAGAAGAGTATCTGCAATTTTGCTGCTTCTGCCCAAGGTTTCAGCTCTGTGCTCCAGCGTTATTTGCTTCTCTCTAGGCTTGCAATGCTGTCCTTTACCGTGTGCTTCGATGCTCCGTCCTTGATCCCCCTGACCCATCAGTCCAAGCCCTTGCAAGTTTGCAAGGATCAAACCCACGGGGGTCAGCTTTATTTCAGGGAAGGTTTGAACATGTGGACCATGACACAGCCCTCAGGGAACGGGACGCAGAGGATCGGGAAAAAGACCCCAGCCCCACGCTGCGCCCATGGGACCTCTAACAGCAAGGGATGACGCTGGGGTGGGACGAGGCGGGTTGCAAGCTCAGACGGGAGAAAACGAGGTCGCCAGCAGAAAGCAGCCCTTCCTGGTGACCACCAAGGCTTGCTGGGGATGACCATTAAGTCTGGTTCACCTGGCTGGAGCGATGGGTGAGAGGAGGGTTACAGGAGCTGCAGGCATGAACTTGCCCTGCTTTGCAGAGGGTGGCAGCAAGTTACCCGCGGAGAGTGGAAGCTGTGGGTGGTTTATATTCCCTTTTTTCCTTTCTCTCAGCAAGGAAACCAATCCTTTGGCCTGGAAGCTTTTTCTTGGGCTTGCAAGGAGAGATGTCCCTCTGGGCTGAAGTTGACCTGGCTGCAGTTTCCCAACCAATGTCCCATTTCTAAGGGAAACCCGCCCGACAGCGCTCCCTGCCCTGGATTTCCATGTGTTAGGAGTCCCCTGGGTCTCCTTGTGTTTGAAATGCTCTGGAGCAAACTGCAGCTCACCGAGTTGCAGCGTCCTGCTAACGCGCAGGCAGCGAGCATCCTTCACCGGGCTGACACACACATGCATTGCCAAGCTGCACGCGATGAACATGTCAAATCCACGGAAACCCTTCGGTGCCGCTGCAGCAGACAGCAGCAGAAGCAATGGTGGCTTCACGATCCCTGTGTGCCGTTAACAGCTGCCAAACGGCAAGCCAGGTCCCGGTCCTCCCTCCGACAGGGCAGCTCATCGCCGCCGTTACGAATGACTTCGTTTAAGTGCTTTCTGCCCACACAGGCATTTGCCACTCCATATTCATCGGTGACCTCTTGGGGCCATGGTGGGATTTCAAAGGGCGGTGGGGGGTGGGTGTGTTCAAGCTGAGAAGGGACTTGGGAAAGCCGAGGGCAATGCCCTCTTCCGTAGCTCGGTGCTCGGAAACGGAGAGCTGGATAAAAGGCATGCCACAGGGAGAAGGGGCGGGATGGGGACACAAAGAAAAATCCAGCCCTGCAGAAAGCCCTCTTTGTCTCCTTCAAAACTGCTGGGATGTTTCTGAGTCGGGATGGAGGCCGGCGTGGAGGGGCCCTGCAAATACCCCCCATCCCTCTTACGTGTAAAACGTTCCCCGGACACAGGATTTGGCAGTGGGAATGGCATGTTATTCCGGTGTTATTCCCTGCCCCTAAACAGCTGAGCTGGTGGTAAGACACTGGATCCTGCAGCACATGCCTTCACTGGGTGTCCCCCAACGTGGGGTGACAGGATGGATGTGTCCGTGACAGCCCAGCTCTACTGTTCTCAAGCAAGGGGCCAGCGAGACAGCTCACCCCTCTGCACCTCCTCACCATCCCTCCCTCCCTCCGTCCCTTGGCCAGACCCATTCCTCCTCCCAGCCCGCCACGGCATCCTTGTCCTTTCCCAGCTGGCAGCACCGGGATGTCCTCCCCTTGCAGCAGGGAGGACGGTCTGGAGAAGGCTTCTTCCTGCTAATTCCCTCCCCGAGGGCACGTTTCCTCCTCTCAGAATACAGCCATCATTGCTTTCCCCACTGCGTCCCCTTCGCCCTCCCCACTGCCCCAAGCACCCAGCTGGTGGGACTCACAAAATAAACATCCTCCCATCTGCTCCCGCGCCCCAGCCTGGGAGATGACAGAGGCGATAATTACACACTTGGCACAGCAAAATTATCCAGCGCGAGGGAGAAGAGGCCGGAAGCAGCTGGAGATCATCCATGGGGAACGCTGCTCCCACCCACGGTGCCTTCGTGCGTGCCTCACCCCAAACCGGCCCGGTGCTGCAATTTTTGTACTGTGAACGCACTCGTCAGGCCCAGGAGGGACGGGGTCCGACCCTGTGCGAGCGTCCCGGGTGCAGGAGCTAACCCGGCAGACGGGGAGGTGAGGATGCGCTGCTGCAGTGAGGGGTTTGGAGGAGCAGAACTAAGGAAAGGCGGTTTCCCGTGGAGCTGAGAGTCACAGCTGTGATCCCCTGGGTCTCCTGGAGCGCGTTCTCCAAGGATGCCATTTTACCGGGGAAGGCTTCGTGTGAGCTGTCACTCACACACGTTTTTGGTGCGAGATAGGACACAAGCGCTCAGATATCCTGTCCCTTCCCCACTCCCACGAGACCTCTGGGAGGGACACTTGCAGCTCATTCACGAGGCTTCCTTCGTAACAAATTCCTTTTTGAAGAAAATTTATTTCCACTCAATGGAGGGTCTGCGAAAGCAGAGACCCTCAGGGGTCTGCGGGGATGGTACTACCCAATGTCCCATGCACAGGCAGGTCCGGGAGCGCAGCCTGTGTGGTGCGTTAACCAGAAAAATCCTAGAGAGGAGTGAAGAGAGAAATAATATTAGTATGAGTAATAACAACGATTAAATAAAAATAAATTACACCTGCTGAAGGGGACAGGGCGCAGTGAATCCTCCTTAAAATAGATCCAGAGCCTGATGGCTTTACATTTTGCCTTGGAATGAGTAATATTGGGCAATCAACATTTATTTTCCACAGCCCTTCCCGTACCAGAAAGTCACTGGAGCTGTTTCCCTCCCCCAGGCCCCAGTGTGAGCGCTGATCACGGGCAGGGGGACGGGCAGGGGATGGGCAGGGG
>NW_009649307.1:124345-170604 GCF_000708025.1 Charadrius vociferus
CTGCCACCGGTTCACCCGGGTGCCCATGCAGCTCTCGCCTGGCTGCCCGTGCAGCTCTCACCCGGGTGTCCCTGTGGGTCTCACCCCAGTGTCTGTACAGCTCTCACCCAGGTGCCCATGCAGCTCTCACCGGGGTGCCCGTGCAGGTCTCACCCGGGTGTCCACACGGGTCTCACCCCAGTGTCTGTACAGCTCTTGCCCAGGTGCCCACGCAGATCTCACCCGGGTGTCCGTCCATCCCTCACCTTTCCCAACTTTGGGGCTGCGGGCAAGCGAGCAGCGTTTGCCACTGTGATTTATAACACATCGGGGAGGAGGGAGCAAAGTTGAATGTTCTGTGCCTGTTAGGTGGCTGTCCCAGCAGCTTGCCAGAGACAGCTCATCCTAATGGGCTCCCCCCTTTTATCCCTAAAAGCGCGTACTGGGCACAGGCCAATCTGCTTCCCACTGGCAGCGGCGAATTTGGTTGTTGAGGAGAAAAGAAGGTGAGTGCAGTGTTAACGATGTTGCCAGCCAGGAGTTAGTAGGTCAAGAAGCTTTTGTTCAGCCTGTGCTTGGCGGTGTGCTCAGCGCCGTACGAAACGGGGAGGAAAGAAGCTGTCCTGGTCCCACGGGTTTGCAATTGAAGCGGGACCAGACAGTTCGGCCCCGGCGCCGACGGCTGTCTGGGTGCCCGGGTTACGGCTTGACAGCGCTGGGTTTGAAGGGACGAGGTCTGATGGTAAAGGGCTGCTTGGAGGGGAGAAGGGAGGGGAGACGAGGCCAGGGAGGGTGGGAATAGGGGGAGATGGGTCAGGATCAGGCCCTGGGCTTGTTCCCTTTGTTCCTCGCCGGCAGCCATGTCCCGAGGGCTCGGATGGAGGAGCCTGGGGGAGCTGGGGTGGTTTGAAGGCAGCCATGTCCCGCTGTGAGGATCCCCCCGTTTTCCTGGGGCGGTACGACCTTTGCTGATGCACTTTGCACTGTGAGCGGTCGCGGCTGTGTAAGAGGCCCCCCGAGTGGCTGGACAAGCCTCAGGACAGCACGGGAGCTATTCGCAGGGCCTTTGCTCTTGGCTACAAGAGGCGGCAGGGTTAGCAGCCCCTCGCCATGAATCCCACTGCAGCTCTGGTTCCTTCGAAGAACCTGTGAGGAGCCAGTGGGAATTTCTGTCCGGGATGGGTGAGGTGGAGCGGATGCCTTTTTTGAGCCTGTCCTGTCCCCTGGCATCTGAAGGACTTGCAAACACAGCTGTGTTTGGGAAGCAAAAACCTTCCACGGCTCGATGTTGTCTTGATCTTGATTCAGGCAAGGGAAGGGCTTGGGCTGGGCTATTTTGTCTTTTGTTTTCAAAGTTTTTGGAAAAAAAAAAGAAAAAGACGCTGGCTGTTTTTCATCTAAATGCCACTGCAGGGAGAGGGGGTGGGGAGGGAGAAGCAGCATGGCTTGTTGCACGTAAAAATGCTGACAATGTCAGGGAGCCATCCTGGGAAAAATATATCTTTCTTAAAAGGAGAAAGGGGGAAAACCAGCAAGCTTCAAGGGGTTGTTGTTGTCATTAAGTAAGACAGGTCTTTTGCAGCTTCTTACAATGCGGATTTATCCCCCCTCACTGTGGAGGGGGTTTGCATCGCTCTTTCTTTATGGAAGGCAAGTTTGAGGCTGACGCAGTTCATTGCTTGGAGTTTCCACGCAGACCAGCATCCCTGGGACAGTCCTCCGTCCCTGGGGACGCTGAGGCGCTGTGAAATGGTGCTCCTTTCCCTGCGGCTTGGAAACACGCTTGGGTTGGCAGCTGCCCCGTAAGGCTGGTGCTTGTCCCCACAGCAGCAGTGTCCTCGCAGTGCCCGTGTCCTTCTGGGCACTGGTGCCAAATTCGGGGGGGCTCCCTGAGAGCACGGTGCCCCTGAGGTGCGGGGGGAGATGGCTTGGAGGATCTCCTGCCCCTCTTCTTGGCTTTGCACCCTGACACAGCGCTTTGCAAGCCGTAACAACGTGCTGCTTGGGGCCAATTAAAGATTTGTCCGCTCTTGCAGGGCAGCTGATGGGTATGGTTTGAGATGAAGTGCCCCGTATTCGGGTGCAACGCCCGATGCCCCCATGGGAACCCGCACCCCCAGTAACTGGGCTCTCCCTCCCCAGGTGGATGTGACAGCCATGGCACGGCTCTTCGGCTACGTGGACGTGACCGACTCTGGCTTCATTGCAGCTGTCCTCTCCATCGCCTTCAACCCACTCTTCTGGAATGTGGTAAGAGCTGCCTGCGTGCTGTCTGCCCTGTTGTTTTTAGCCTTCCTTTGCCACCTACAGGGGGATCTCCTTTGGGCCATGCTGGAGGAAAGACCTGTTTTGGGGAAGTCTGCAGGGCTGGGTGGGGTGAGCGGTGCTCAGTTATGAGGCGTTAGAAGTGGGTGAGCGGGGAGCTGTGCTGCAGAGAGAGCTCCTGGGGCTGGGGGTGGCTGTGACGGGTGTCACAGAGGAGGTGAAGGTGGGAGCCAGCGTGGGATGCAGAAGGAATTGGGAGCTGAGCTTGGGAGAGGGGGCAGAGCAATCAAACCCGTCCTTCAGCCACCTCGTGCTGCACTTCCCACCCCAGCAGCCAGGCACTGGTCACCACTGGGACTGAGCATAAATGGCATTAGTCGCCGGCAGGGGGGCTGCGCTGGATACGTTGCCTGCTGCTTCCCCTTAAAATGTGTTGGCGGCTGGTTGCGGGAATGGCAGGATGCAAAAACAGCGAGCTAAAAGTTAACCTGAAGAAATTCCCCCTCCATCATGCTAAAGCCTGGCAGAGCTGCAAAGCCTTACGAGAAGCCAGCCCTAGGCAGGAGCGGTGATACCTGTGCACGGGTGATGCTCGCTGTCTCTGTGGGTGCCATAGGCGCTTTGGGAGCCAAGACCGGAAGAGTCTCTGCTGCCCTTTACCGCTGTGGTTTGCTACCTCCCTGCAAGAGCAGCGAGAATCATTGCCGGCCCCGTTTTGGAGCGTCGCAGAGTCAGTGTGCCAAGTGGGGAGCCCAGGCTGGCTGCAGCACAAGGTGACTCCCACCCCGCAGCACCCTTGGCAGCGCAGCTGAGGTGCGGGGTGAAACCTTCTCCCCGCGAGTGCTCATGGGAATGAGATGACATCTCAGCCAACATTTCCAAAACCGCCCGCCAAACCTCCCCGCAGAGATTCTCACCCTGGGGAAGTCTCCTTAAAAAGGCTTTATTTTTCCAGAGGGGGAGGACTCGGCTCTCTCGGAGCGTGGGGGCTCTAGAGATTGTCTCACGCTGGGCTTTGGAAAAGCGCGGCTCTCCTGGCTGTGAGTCACTTTGGAAACCTCCGTCGGAGCTCTTTGTTGCAGCCTCCCTAATTTTTCATGCAACTCGTTATTAAAAAGTCTCACGGTGTCTGAAATGTGAACTAGAATATGCCACATTATTTCGACTGCGGAGTCATCATTTAGCATAAAGAATCAATGAACGAGAAGATTCAGGATGTGGTCTCGGGGGGGAGAGACCGGCTCCAGCGAGAAACTGCATAAAAGAAAAAGAAAAAAAGTACTTTATTAGCGTCTGCTGCTACGCCTGCGAGTCGTGGGACGCCAGCAGCTTGGGAAACAGCGTTGCTTTTTGGATCGAGAGTTTGACTGCTGTTAAAGGACAGGGAAGGCTGATGTAACAGCAGGAAGTTCACTGCTCTGCGTTGCTGTTGTCCCCTTCCAGTGTCTGAAGAGCATTGCCGTTGGCGGCAGGTGGCACTGCAAGCAAGACGTGCAGGGCCTGCGCCTGGGAGCAGAAGGCATCTCTGCATGGGTTTGCAGTGAGCAACCTGAGCTGGTGTGTTGGTGGAAAGCTCTGGGGAGGTGAGCCTGGCACTAGACGTTTCCCTGGCTGCAGCGGGCCGGGTGGCTCTCGCAGTCCATGTGCCTCTGTCCATATGCTTGCTCTACCCGGACCCCCACCCATCTCCCTGGCGTTTTCAGGCTCTGCCAGTCCCGCCGTGTGGCTCGCACCAGGGACTGCTAGAAGGCTTTTGCAGGGGGCTGCGGGACCTTCAGCCCTGAGTAAGGCCCCACTGTCGGGTGCATTTTAGCAGGAGTGGCCCCAGCCATCCCTGGATTTTCCTGGCCTGCTTCCTTTACCCCATCCTTTTTTCCCATGTGATCGGTGTCCCCTGCCTGCACCTAGCCAGCAGCTCTTCTTTCTTTCTCTGCGTCGTCCCTGCACAGTCTCCTTTTGTCTTTTGCTGTTTGAGTTCCTTCCCAGCAGCTGAGATCGCTTCTGCATCTGAATTACTTTGGGCTCGCAGGAGCTTTAGTGCAAAAGCTGGATTTCTGTGCCATGCCAAGCACTCTCTGCTCCCTCTGCTTAATAAGTCATGTGGGACCCTGGTCAAAACCCCTCCTGTGCGTGAAATTCCTGATTTGGGTAGAAATCGGGTGGGGATGCATTGATTTAGTTCAGTGTCTTAATTCCCTGTTTCTGCTGAACTCCGGCCAGGTCTGCCTCTTGCAAAATTTGGCGCCGGGTTGTCCTCGCTGTGCAGCGCCTCTGAATAAATATGTGGTGGGGAAAGCCCGGCTCCCTGCAGTGCTCGGCCGATGGGGAGGCGCATCTCGAGGCCTCGAGCATAGCGAGGTGTTTGCCCTGGTAAGCACCAGGCGTATTTCTTCGGGACAAAACTGGCAGGGTTTGGGGACGAAGCACAAACTCTGAAGGCTGTGGGGGAGTGTGGCTCCACAGAAAACCCTGATGCTTGTCAGGTCGATTTATGTACTTTGGTTAAGAGAGCAATTTAGAAGACCAGAGCCTAAGTGGGGCAATTTGCAGGACTCCAGCCAGGCTGTGCTGATGCTCCCTCCTGTTCTCTGCATGGGAGAAAAGCTCTCCAAAAAAGGCCTCAGGACTCCTAATTCCCACCATCTTCCCTGCAGACATGTGCTGGGGGGTACCATGAACGTCCCCCCGGGGTTGCCTGCTGCATTTCCCCACCGAAACCAGGGCTCGCACCCCCTCTTCTGCTTCCCCCCTCTGTGCCAATTAAAATCCCTCCTGTCCCTAGGTGGCCCCCAGGTTATGTTGTCCATGGCGTAGCTTGGATGTGTTCCTGCACTGTTCTCTGTTTTTTTCCTTTTTTTTTTCGTCTCTCCTCCTCACGCTGTCTCTGCTTTCCCACCCACCGCGGCTGTTACGAAAGGAGCTGCTGGGAGCCACGATCCTGTGCGAAGCGCAGTGCAGGCGAGGCCCTGAAAGGCAGCAGCGGAGCTGTTTTGGGGATGAAGTTGCTTAAAACTCCCCAAGGATGTTCAACACAGCCGGGAGATCTCAGCCACCGTGGGGCTGTTGAGGGGTACCCGGCGAGGAGTAGGCGCGTCGCTGGAGCCGTGCCGTAAAACGTTAATGAGGTCAGAGCGATAGAAACTTCAATAAATCCCATCTGTGTTTAGAAAGCCGCAGAACGGTGGGAGAAACTTCGCATCCCTTGGTAACTAAGGAAGGTATTAAATAACAGCTCCTCGGGGACAAACATTTTCAAGCCAGGAGAGGCAGATAACCTGCATGCAGGAGGCTTTAAAGAGCTCGCTGAGCCTTGGCACACGGGCAGTTTCTAGAAAGCTGGAAGGTTTCTGACACTGTCTCAATAGCAAACAGGCAAGTGCCATAGCCGTAAGCCAGGTAGTCTGACGTCTGTCATCACGCAAGTGAGTTTCAAGTGGGGAGCGCATCCATCAGCAATCCTTTTCTTGATTTGAGCCTCTTAAAAATTTACGGCTGGCGTCACAGACCGATTTGGAAATGGCACATCTTCAGCTGCCGCCCAAGAGTTTGCTCCTCCCGTCACCTCCGGTGACCCCCACGAGACACCTATGCGTCTCACAGGAATCTGTAGGGCGAAACCTCAAACGTCACAGTTAGGAATGGGCTTAGCGTAATTTAGCATGATTTTAAAGAAAATAGACCCCATCAGACAAACGTGATTTTATTCTTCAAGGTTGCAGCTTTTCCTGTTCAGGGTAACAAGATCTCTGTTCTAGACTTCTGTCAAGCGTTTAAACTGCATGAGGTTTTGATTAAAGAAGTGGTTGCACAGGGACCTGGGCTGACAAGGCCTGGCTCCTGATGGATGTGTATCTCTTGGTTCATTTATTTTTAATTTCCCATCCTTTTCTCCTTCTTTGGAGACTAGAGGAATCTGCCAAGTGGATAAGAAGTGCTTGTGCTGGCAGGGAGGGGGGGGTTTGCAGGTGCTGGCAGCCTGATTTCACCTACCTCTGACCACTTCTTGCTAAACTCAGAGGAGGGTGCCTGACCCAAAACCTCCCCACACTGCTGGGAAGCAGGCGGGAGCTCGGGAGCTGTTGGGATGCAGACCTCAGTGAGCCAAACTCTGAGAAACCTTCTGGGGGCAGGAGAAAAATGCCTGATGCTGGGGGATTTCAGCAGCTCTCGCTGTCTGTTTTACAGAAGGGAAGGATTTGAGCGGTGGTGCATTAGCACCTCGCTGGGGAAAGGAAATTGCAGGGCATGAAATGGCTGTGAGAGGGCTGGGGCCAGAGCGGCAGGCAGAGCCTCGCGGGGAGTACACCCCGGTTAGTTTACAGGGTTGGGAGATGAACGAGTCTGAGTGATTTAATGGTCTTTTCTGGCCTTCAGATTTTGCAAACCTGCAAGAGTTTCCCGGGCTCCCCTGCAAACCTCTGCCTGCCTGCAGCTGTGGGTGAGAGCGGAAAAACAGCCCTCAAATATCTTCTGGAAAGTGCTTTTAGATCCCGTTGTAGAAGCCACGGCACAGCGACGATGATTATCTGCTTATAACAGATGCTAGATCAATAGCGGGGCTTCAAGCTACGCTGCAAGGCAATTGACTGCAGAAGGTGCTCCTTTATTGGGGTAAAGCTGGGCTTGCAACGAGGCTCGGATTCGCTCTTACATCTCCGGTCTTAAAATGTCACCCCCAGCTCCGATGCCTTTCATCCTTTGTGCAGGGAGAGAACGCACATTATTCATAATTGGACTCTCTACCAGGCAGCAATAGCCGGTTTCATTTCCTACAATGCCCGAGCAAGAGCGAGGATTTGCTCTTTTTTTTTTTCTTTTTTTTTTTTCTCCCCCAAACAGCATTTAGTGGCAATTTTGTTCGGAGAGACTTGGTAACGCTTCCCACTCAGGCAGCGAGGGCTCTGCAGTGATGCTGTAACGCGTGCGGTGAGCGGACGGCATCGATTCTCCGGCTGTCTCGTAACCGAGTGACTTCTGGCCGGGTGTGTAACACTGTGCCTGTTGGGCTCCTAAATTTAGCTTTTCCAGTGTGTCGGCACCGCTGCGAGCCACATAACAGGCACCAAAACTGGGTCGCATCCTCCGGCCTGCCGGCTGGAGTGACACAATTAGGAGCGCTGTCACCTTGAGGGAGAGCCGCATCCTTCATCCCAGCACCGCTTCCCTGCCGCCTCCCAGCTAGGGGTGGTGGTGTCTTCGTCTCAATCCTCTTTAAGAAGCTGTGCAATATCTTTTTACGATGTCCTTGCAGGCTGAGCTGCCTGCGGCGGGGGGGATTATGGAGCCCAGCCTGGCCAGGCAGCTGTGAGCTGAGATGCTTCATCTGTGTGCTGAGCCCGACAGGGTCTCAGCCCTTGGGGCTCCAGGCGAGGCAGTGGCGATCATTCAAGCAGCTGCCCAGCCACCGTGCACGGGTACCTGCCAAGGCAGGGCGTGCTTGAGCGGCTGAGCCATTTCCATGCCCGTTCCTAGCATGAATTTGGGATCCAGCTGGTGTGCGACATGCCTGCTCAGCGTTTCTCCAAACCAAGGTCAGAATCTGTCTCTCACCTCATAGTCCCCTATGGATCATGGCCAAGCTGACCCGAAAAGCAACCTCCTATTTTTAGCTTTTGCAGAATGCTCCTCTAGAAACCCAGGGTTCTTGTTGTGTATACTGGACGTTTCTTGTTTAGTGTTTTAAAAATAAACTGCGGGCCGCTGGCAGCCCTGCTGGAATAAGTCAACACACACACAAAAGATGAAAAAGACATATTTAAGCCAAGAGTCTTGTTTCCATATGCATCAGAGGTTTATCTGTAGACCCTAGAAGTTGGGAGAGACCTTTTCCTCTCTGTTCCACTCCATTCCTATCCTGCTATGCCGCTGCTAAACACTTTCTCCCGCTGATGAGGTGTTGCCCAAAGATGTTAGTCTATGAAACAGCAAGTCTATGACCACCTGCATCCCACGGGACACGGCAAAAAATGCAGCTGGAGGCTAAGAAGAAAGTAGTATGATGTACCCAGACCAGGAGGCGTGGAAGACGTCAGGTTCTCCCATGTGGCTCTGGGCTTTGGCAGCGTTTGCGTGTAGCCCTGGCACAGGGAGCTGCTGAAGAAACCCATTGCCTCCCCTGGAACATCGGCTGTCTGGGGGCCGGAGAGGGGCCTCCCCGGTTGCGTGCCTGCCTCAATCACAGACATGAGCTGGGTGTTTTCCGGCTGTGCTGTGGCGCAGACCGTTTAGCAGAAGCCTGCCCAGTTCCCAGAAGGATGGGATCTCCCAAAATAGGCTGCTTTGACGAAGAAAGGCAGACACACGCAGTCTGCTGGGTGCTCTTGGGAGGTTATTTCCGTAAGACCCGCTGCCCGGCTTCCATCGCAAGGCAATTGCATCTCCTGTGTGCCTGGAGACTCGTAATGAAGAGGGAGGCATTGGGGTTTCATGGTGGGGGTGCTGCATCTGGCTTGTGGCAGGCTGGTGGCACTCAGGGTTGGTAGCCCAAAGAAGAAGCTTCCTTGTTTTCTCTGTTTTCGCCCCCCTTGATGAAGTCCGAGGGGACACTTATCTCCACTTGCTCACACAGCAGTAACAAATGGGTAATAAAGCAGATTAGTAAATCAGTAAAGCAAAAACCTCCTTCCCTTTTCCACCTATATTGTGTCCCCAATGACATGAGTTGCTAGAAATGGCATTTGGCAGGAGCACCCCACACCCCTGCTCTCTTGAGTGCAAAACCAAATAGTTCAGCAGTCCCATCACAGCAGCGCTTGGCGGGCACTGGTTCTTGGTAAATATTAGGACCCTCATCTCAGTTAAAGCAAACAAGTATCTGCACTGTCCCCAGGGCTGCTGCCTGCGTCGGCTCCCTCACATGCCTCTGTCTATTGGTACCCTGACAAAGCTTTGAAATCCCTGTATCCCAACCCAGGGAGAAATAGTCGATTTTTGGAAGCTGGTGCTGATGTGTTACGCTGATGGAGGACATGAGTTATGGACGTAGAGTGTGCCTGGGTTTGGTTGATGCACCGCAGAGCGATGGGAGCAGCCATGCCCTGGCTGTTCAGAGCAAGGGGCTTTGATTTCGGAGGGTGACCCCGACCCAGGGGAAGGGCTGTGGAGTGGGATGAAATAGCCCTGCCCAGCGAGCCGCTGCCTGCTTCTCCTTTTCCCTGCCAAGCCATCTGAACCTCTGTGCTTGCTCACGTGCAGGGAAGGAGGGGCAACTCTCTTAGAAAATTATGAATTTGGTTGCCAGAAAAGCTGGAAGCCCCAGGCTTGCGCACCTGCGTATGGCTTCATCAAACTCCCCCAATCTCCCAGCAAATGTTGGGGTCAGGGAGAGGAAGGCTGGCAGGAGCTACTGGTTTTCCCGTGTGTCATTGAAATCATGAACCTCCGCAGTGCATTACCTAGTCGTCTGGATTTGGCACTATCTTGCTTGTTTTTTTTGCCTTGGAAACCTTTTTTTGTTCCCTCCTTTTACTCCTCCAGACCAGGGATGATGCAGACGTGGGCTTGTTCTGCAGGTCGGGACGTGCGAGCTGCTGCTTTGTCTGGCTGAAGGGTTTTCACTCACTCTCTGTGTAGGCACAATCATTTTTGGTGTGATCCTTTTTGTGCTTTTGGGAAGAAAAAGCAGGCTGCGAGCAGCTCACACCCCTGAAGTGGGTGAAATGGAGATGGGTTTTAGCAATTTTCTCTGCCTTGGGCTGTTGCGGGAAGCCTGACCGTCAGGGCTCATAGAACGCCTTCGTCGCCTCCTTTGTGCGGTAGGAGGTTTGCTCATTATCTGGTTTGTGCTTTGCTTATAAAAGAAGCTGTAATTGTAACAGCTCCTTGCCATAACAGCACAAAGACATTTTCAGGGAAGGAAAATGTACATGCAGCTTTTATGATCCTTTACAGTACTCCTTCTGCCTACTCTTCTCGCCTCCTGCCCTTTCTCCAACATCAGCTCTGTGCCTGCCTGGTGCTCAGCGTGACCGTCTCTGGCTCGAGCCTCTCCTTTGCTGTAGAAACGCCCCTTTAGAAAGAAAAAGTTGAGCATCCTCCTCGTCAGTCTTGTTGGGTCAAGAGAAGAGGGACCCCAAATCTCCCCCTGTAGTTGGATGTTCCTATTCCTTCAGAGCTGTGTTTTCTGCGGTGAGTCCGACAGCAGATGTTCAATCTGCAAAATCCCGGGGAGGATTTTGAACTGGGAAGAGAAACCCCATCCATCCATCTGTGACTACAGTGTACACCCGTAACAGGACTGGAGTAGTACCAGATCAGTCCACCTTGGGGCACACATGGCCATTCCCATTAAAAACTAAATGACCTTAGATGAGATACAATATTTTTAACTACGAAGCATTCCCATTAAGTGCCCTTTCCTGTTTATTTTTACCAGGACATTGTTTCAATGACTGCAGAGTTACTCATTTGATTCCCAAGGCTGGAGAGCAGCAATGAATTAGTTTCATTTTGAGACTTTGTCGTGCAATCATTTTCCAGAGATTGATGTACTCGGAAGCCAAAGCGAGTGCGTTGCCCAACTGAGGAACATTACTTTCCTGCCTGTACCATCAGGCTTTGGTCCCTGGTGTGGATGCGTGGGGATCCTTAGCTGGAAGGACTTGCTCAGCCTCCCCCATCCACCTCCGTGCAGGGCTCCGGTACAAAGGCATGGAGCAAAAGACTGTAAGAGGGTTTGAGCACTGCACGCAGGGCTCATACGTGCATCTCAGCATTGGGCTTTAAGGCTGCAGAAGGGTGAAGGGGCTCCCCTGGGGTGCAGATCACTGCGTCTGGGGATGATTCACTGTTCGCTCGGCTTTTGGGTTACATTTCTTGCGTTTAGCAAAGACCATGGGGCACGTGGTTACACCCATCGACACCCACAGGAGCCCCAGTGATAACACCAGCGAGCCCGAGAGCTGTGATGGTTGTATTTAACCCTTCAGATTGTTATTACTTGTTGTGCCACGCGGTTTGAACATCTCATCCCCGAGGAGAGGGGAACAGAGCGCGCGGCTGGCCGTGTTACATAAAGATCAAACTGTCCCTCTCTATTGTTGGCCGCCGGGATGACAGCAGCATCGCAAACATGTGTGTCCTCAGCGCCGTGGGAAATGTTCCCAGGGGAGGCTTAACACGGAGCGTGGAACGTGATATGTCGAGTAGCGAGAGGATGGGAGGCCCTCCAGCCAAAATCCCGGCCAGTGCAACCAGTACCCCTTTTCCAACGAACTCTCACTACTCTGCGAAGGGATATTAGGTTTCTCTTGCATTTTGTGCTCTGCAAGGCGTATTTATTTCTTTTCTCCCCCTTTCCTCGTCCCCCCTCCCATCACAGCCCCCGGGGGAGTGATGAGCGAGTACACGCTGTCCAAAGGACGGGTGTGTTGGGAGTCCTTATTAGCAGACTTATTCCAGAGAATTAAACCCTAATTTCACAAAAGGGCAGCGAGAGAGTGGCTGCAGCTCTGGGAGAAGCCGAGCCGGCTTTGTGTGTTGTTTGCAAATGGCACAAGAAGTCCTGGTCCAAGACTGCTGGTCCTGGTCATTGGGGTATTACGACCAAAAGAATAATTGTGTTTCTTTACTATTTAAAACAAAAATTACAAAGCAATTTACGAGAAAACCAGTCGTGTCTCCTCTACCATGCTCTCACTTGTGCCTCCACTTGTTTTGTTTGCGGTTTTAGGCAGGGTTTTAAAATGTTCCTGGTCATCTTCCACTTCACCTTCTGACAACCCCACTGCAAAATGTGCCTCTGCGACACCCGTCATTGTTTCTCCCTGAATTAATTGTTGTGTGTAATTGCGACCTGCTGCAGGACGCTGTCTTGCTCTATTAAAAAGAGAGATGCTAATGAAGAACATTGGGTACCATATTACGGGAGAGCAAGGCTTGACTCGCTGGGACGTGTACTTGGCGTACTGTTATTGCCAGCCTGGGCAGAAATGGTGTTTCTGTCTCTCGTCAGTCACTGGCTAATGATTGTAATTTTTACTTGCTGAGAAACTCTGGATATAATGGACTTCATTAACGGATACATGAGATACTACCAGACCTGCATTAGGGGGAGAGAGGAAGAAAACAACCCCTGCGTGGAGGCAATTTTATTATTTATTTGTAGCAATAGGAGTGATCCAGAATTAGTGTCGGATTCAGCGGTGTGGCTAATGAGCTGGGCTGAGCTGGAATCCAAGCAAACCTATTAACGAGAGCAAATGGCAAAGATGATGCCCGGGTCTGAAAGCCCTCACATCAAACAAGATCCCAGGCAGGGCCAGGATGGCTCAGCTGCTTTTTCTTCCTCCGTGTGGGGCTGTGTGGTTGCGTGCTGATGTGTTTGAGTCTCAGGAGGTTTCTGCTTGCTCGTCATCTCCAGCCTTTTTCCATCCCCTTCGCTCCTGCCAGCTCCTTCTTACCCTTGTATGTTGGGTGAGATGGAGCTTCTGATTTAATCTTTAAGACAGCAGAGCCAAAATATTTCCACTCCCATGGGCCACATCTGCTTGAAGAATTGCCCGACTTGAAATACTGCAGCATCATCCAGCCCCAGTTTTTGGTTGCAGGCAGTGGCACATCTACAGGTCCAGCTGGTTGGGAACACGGTGGCAGAGCTGGGTGCTCACACAGCCCCCGCTACCCAAACGCATATCAGAGCTGCAACTAAATACAGGTCATACGGGAGGGCAAAGAAGCACTTGATTCAGCTGACATCTCTGGTATGGCTTTATACGGTCTCTTTGCAATGAATCAGAGGCTGCAAGAAATGTCAGAGGCGTTAGGTGACCTCAATCTCTTTTACCTGGAGCCGGTGAAGACTTGTCTCAGTTCAGTAAGAGGATATTTCTTACATCGGATGCACTTACTGAAGTCTGTCCTTTTTTATTCCAGCTAAAATGACTGTTTTTTAATCAGGCTGACTTTATTTGCAACGGTGATAGTGAGTTGAACCAGAGGTTTGCAGCAGTGGTTGGAAAGCTTTGAAGAGCAGGCTGGATGCTTTGTGACAAAGACAGAAAGCTTTGTCCCCACATTTAAAACCAAATCCAAGGCGTTGAAGTCGGCAGCGAATTCAGAAGGACTTGACCTCAGAACTGTGGATCCGCTGGGATCCAGGGCCTGATTTGGAAATAACGCAACAGAACGGAGGCGTGAAAATAGAAGGGAAGTCTTAAAAAAAAAGGAGAGGCGTTTGTCTTGTAACGTGGCATTTGTACTGAGCGCTTGCTGACAGTGTGGTGCAGCAAAGAGCTTGTCTGCCTAAATCGATGCCAGTTCAAACATCGTCAGTGCTATTGTTGGATCGCTTTGTTTGAAAATGGGTCTTTTGGGTAGACGGCCTGTTTTGGTAAAGCGGTTGCGTGTGTAACACTTCAGGCACTTTCCTCAGTTTTGGTTTTTTTTTAGTGGTGCGTGAGTATGAACAACAGGGAAAAAAAATAAAGCAAATACAGGATGTGAGATGGGCAGAACAGTCTCGCTCACTCGAGAGACCGACACACACCTTTGGTTTGGGAAGGTGCCTGCTATGGACTGCCTGAGCAAAATCAGACCTGTTTCGCTCAGAGAAAATGCTTGGAGCTTCAGAAAAATGTGTGAAAATAGGAGGTTTGTGGTTTTCTGGCTAGGA
Organism: Charadrius vociferus; assembly: GCF_000708025.1. Lineage (NCBI taxonomy): Eukaryota > Metazoa > Chordata > Aves > Charadriiformes > Charadriidae > Charadrius > Charadrius vociferus. Next base: position 138,201 of record NW_009649307.1, read on the forward strand.
AGTGTGTGCAGTGGGAAGCTGAGTGTGGGCAAAGTCATCTGAGCACAGAAGATGAGGAAAAAAAATCCGGCAAAACACTGGGCAAAATGCTTCCCTGTCCTGTACACGAGATGCTCATCTGGCAGCTCTTGTTTTCCCTCCGAGCTTCAGCAGAGCCCTAAATACTTGTGCAGCGGCAGCCTCTGCCTTTCCCTAATCTTGGTTGTATTGCTGGATTAGAGGAGCTGGCTGCTTCCCGTTCCCCAGCACAGCCCATGTCCCTCCCGGTGCTTGGCTGTCCCCACCACGTCCCAGACTGGGACTGGAAAGGTCCTTCTCCATCCCGTGCTGCGCTCTGGAGAAATCATTATTTTGCAAATACTTTTTCCATGGGTTTTGTTGGCTGGGAAAGTCAGTTCGGGCCATGCAGGCTGATTCTCTGCGGCTGCAGCGCATCACCCTTCCCCTGCTCAGTCTCGGGGAGCTGCTCGTAAGGGCTCCCAATGCCCACTCTCAAAATTAATTAACACAGCTCGTCCTGGATTACTCAAAATCACCTGCCTTCAGTTTCCAGCTCTTCAGACATAAATCATGAGCGTCTTGCCTTGAGGAGAAACTGTTCAGATTTTGTGTTGGAAATTGCGAGCAAATACAGCCCATATTCTGTGTCATTTTTGTTTTTATTGAAGAGGAGAGGATGTGGCTCATGGAACATCGACGGACCTGGGCTGCTTTGGTGTACGTTAAGCAGGGGCTTGTTTTTATTGCAGCCAGCTAATGAGATGGTACTTTGACAAATCACATAAGCACTATTAGAGAAATGAAATTTATTATCTACCTGTTTATCATGAGTGGATTCAAGGTAAAGACTCGTGTGGAGGTAATCTCAAGGGATGGCTTTGAGGTAAAGCGTACCTAGTCCTTATGAAACCCTTATCTGTTTACCTGCCGGCTTGTTTTGTTTCCCCAACTCAAGGCTGTTAGCTGAGGTGACCTGTGCCGTTTCAGTCCAATTACTTTCTCTGGGGATGGGTGCGAGGGGGCATTATTTTTTAGGCTAAACTCATACATGGTGGAGGCAGGCTGGGCTTCTTTAACAGGTGTCTTTCCATTTCTAAAGAAGTGGAGTCACTTTACTCTTCTCCCTGTGTCGAAGTGCTCAGACTGGCCTCGTTGAACCCCTTGGCGGCGGCGTTTCTCAGGGAAGAGCCATTAGAAGAAGCGCTCCAGCTTGTGTTTTGTCCTCTTTACTTGGTGGTTTGGGCGATGGGCATTGCGGGCAGCGAGGGTTTGTCAGGCCGGCTCGTCTCAGCGCTGCAGCTCTACAACCAGCCCCTTGGTTTTGGAGAGGAGCCTGCCCTGCTTTCCGCTTGTAGGTGGTTCTCTTCTTCATCCTCTTGGATGTTCTCGTATTTTTTGCAGCCTTTTATGCTTTCCAAGCCTCTGGTTCCACTGCAAGAGCTTGCAAACGTGTGTTTTTTCCCTCCGTGGAACTCTCTGTCACCTGGGTGTACAGCCCTGTCGTTCCAGCTGGCTGTTCCACCCCGCAGTATCTCTGCGTAACCAGTCTACATACCCAAACCCTGTCTCTCCGAAACCCCGCTGCTGTTTCTTTTGGCTGGAATAAACAACAACTCCCCTCTCTCCCCCTATCCAGAGTCCGTGAAAGGCAATGGAAAAGTCTTCCTTGAGTCAAATCGACGCCTTCCTTTCCAAACCAAAAGCCTTTGGCAGACATGGATGAGCTAAGCTGTCCTGCTCGGCTGCAGCTTGCTGACAGCTGTTACTGCTGTCGTACTGGTGGGGAAATGGGAACAGGGAAAAACTAATTGGTGTAGCCTTCTGGGAAGACCTTTGTGGCTGAGCCAGCCCATCCCCATCTCTTGGGACACGTGTCAGGTCTCTGATCATCAGGTTGGGGTGCCAAGAGCCTCCCGGTTCCGATGGGGATTCGCTGCCCTGCTCCAGCTCCATGTGCATGGGCTGTCACGCGTTGTCCCCAGTGCTTGTTGCTGAAAGCAGTCCCTCTCTGGGTGCTTCTTTTCTTGGTGCATTACCATAAAAAAGATCTTTACAACTGCATGGGCAAAGTCATAGAATCATAGAATCATAGAATTGTCTAGGTTGGAAGAGACCCTTGGGATCATCGAGTCCAACTATCTAACCCACTCTACAAAGTTCTCCTCTACACCATATCCCCCAACACCACATCTAAACGGCTCTTAAACACATCCAGGGATGGTGACTCAACCACCTCCTTGGGCAGCCTATTCCTTACAGCTCACATGAAACCATTAAGACGGTGCCTGTCTCTTCTAATATCGCTTCAGTGTTTTAATTGCATGAACTGGAAGCTGCTGCTCCAGTACTTAGTGGGGGAACTTTGCAGGGCTTTAATAATGTGCTAAAAAGCTTTCGGGCTCCATTACCGTCTCATGGCTCTCCGTAATTGAGTGCCTGCAAGTTGAGAAGCCTTTAGAGAAATAACTTAGTCTCTAGATGGAGTAGTCCAGAGCCGCCGTGGCTCTCTCCAGTGCAGGCAGGAGGCAGTTAAACAAAGCTGAGCCTGTCGGGGTGCTGGCAGGAGCTGGCAGCCTGTGACCAGCTCCCCTGGGGTGCTGTGTTGGCAGGAGGGACATTAAGTGGTCCCACAGTTGCTCCGAGTGCCGACTTCTCCGAGTGCCTCTGTAAAGTGTCTGTCCAGGCACGGCTCGGCTGGCTTTCCCCAGGCAGCTCTGTGAAACCATCTCTTTCCGTGGTTGAGTGCTTGCCCTGTGGCATCCGCTCCCAGCCAGCCCCGGAGCCGGTGCCCACCTCGGCTGCGCCCTGCGGTTGGGTCCTGTGCCATGGGCTGCACTGGGAGGGAGAGGGGTGAGCAGCAAGGGACCCCGAGCGGGGCTGCGGTGGGACGGAGGGGCTGCAGCAGTCAGGGTTGGGTGGGATGAGGGCTTGGGGAAGGCTGGGAGACAGCTCGGATGGGCAGAGGTGGGGGGCGATGCTCCCGCCCCGCCAAAGGGATGGCAAGTGATGGCACGTGGGATTAAGGCTGCTGGATGATCAGGCGGCCCCAGTGGTGGGACGCAGCTGAGAATTGGTGGCTCGTAGCATATAACAGATGGTGGATGCACAAGGGACTGGACAGCTAAAGGCTGGAAGAGGAAAGATGTCCATTGTCTGCCTCGTGTTGGGAATCACAATGGATGTACACGTACTGAGCGGCAATGGGAAGGTGATGGGCACCAAGGCGGGTGGAAGGGAGTCACCACAGCCCAACGCACCGCTGCCCAGCCACCGAGCCCCAGCCACGGGCTAAACCTTGAGGGTTTTGGGCACCTTCCCGGGGCCACGCACCCACCCAAGACTGGCCCGGCACTCAGCGGCGGTGCGGGGAAGGCAGTTCTGCCAACAGGCACTTCATATCACCACCGCTGCTGCACGGGGAACGTGACTGCGGGGAGGTGACGGCTAATTGCTGCAGCGAGTCAAGGACTGTTTAAGCAGCTAATTAATTCCTCCTAATCAGCCCTTGATCTGTTGAAAACTGCATGGCATTATCTCCTCTGCTGCAACACCTTGATAATTCCTGTCTGAATGGCCTTCACGGAGAACATATTTAAATAAACTCAATAGAGATTTCAGACAGATAGCAACTATAATTACCAGCTTGTACAAATTAAACCGTGGTTTGTTCTGTTCTTTTTCTCCTGCCTTCGCTGCCCAGAGCTCCTGCTAATCATGTTCTTGCTGCCAGTGGCACGCCAGTCCCCGGGGCGTTTTCTGCACATGCCTTCGGAAAGTCGGTGCCGGTGCCCGGTGCTGGGGCGGGCGCTCAGTGGGCCGGTGTTCGGGATGAGGCTGCGCATGGGCACATGCCAGTCTTGGTCCGTGCTGTTCCTGTGCCGGGGACCCGGCGCTGTGCCCGTGTTGTGCCGGAGAGCTGCAGGAACTGCCCCCGCGCACCCCTCGGGGCTGCCATGCACCGTCCTCCCCAGGACCAGCCCTGCGGTTTCCCCTCCCATCTCTCCTGAGGTTTGCAATCTCATAGAAAAGCAGAATTTTTCTCACCTAGGACTGGCACAAGCACTCAGATATTTGCCTTGAGTGGCCGCAGGAGCCCAGGCTGGAGCTTTCAGCCTGGCCACAGTGCTCAACTGGCACCATTGGCGCGTCCCTACTGGCACGTGGGCAATAAACCGTCCGCACCAAGTGCTGCTGACTGCAGAGGAGCTCGAGCGCGGTTCATCAGGAGGGATAAGGTCAGGCCACGCTCATTTCTTCCGTGGTCCCTCGGGACAGCCAGAAAGGCCGTCTCCTCTGGTGGTCGGCAAAGGTCAGCCAGCCCCGGCGCTCGCAGGCGGGAGGTGGACATGCATTTACTTTGCAGCCTGCTCCGCGTTGGCTCTGCTTCCCTGCTCACTCCCGGGAGCACCACAGTCACACTTTGGGTGCTCAGCTGTATCTTTTTCCTCCCTGTCTCTTAGATAAACATAGTAGCTGCGAGAGGGGTTGTTTTCCAGCATCCAAGCAGTGACGGAGAGCAGAGAATGTCATTATGCTTTAATGAGGGATTCCAGGGAATCAGAAAGAAAAAATGGATTTTTCATACAGGGGAACAGATCAGTGCCTCTGGTCCCCGTAGGTGAAATAAGGGTAACGTCAGGTTTCCTGCCATTCCATCGGGTTACAAGCTAGCCAGGGCACATCTCCTGCAATGGGAGATGCTCACATGGAGCCACCTAAGTCCAGAGTTGGGGTTTCTCCTGCCCCAGCACCGGCAGGAAGATGCACTCCAATGGCTGGCCTTGGAGAGGCCGGGCTGAAGGAGAGAGTTTAAAAATTTGCTCAGGTCAGTTCTGTCTTTAGGGTTTTTTTGAGTTAGGGCTGAATCATCCGTGCATCCAGGGCTCACCCTACCCACATGCATCCTCTTGGGACCTGCATGCAGACATGCCCCGAAGAGCTGATCATTCTTCCGCTGGGCTTTTCATGGAATTTCTGAGTTTCGGGTCTCTCAGTGGGTCACTTCCCAGAGCCCACGTGATGGGGCAAAATCCTTCCTGCTACCAAATACTGCAAGACAGGTATGGTGAAGGCAGCGTATCCTATTCACTGTCGTCTTTTCTCCAGTGTGGTCTTGGGCACCGAATATTTTTATGCCAAGAGTTTGCCCAGGGCAAGAGCATCCCCAGAAGTGGGCAGTGCGTCTCCCCAGGTAGGCGATGGGTCTGGGATTTCCCAGGATGTGGGCACAGCCCTGCCACCCTGCTCCCCGGAGAGCTGGGAAGCAGCCGCTCACCTCAACCCTTCAGTGCCTCAGTTTCCCTTGGGTTTTAGGGTGCTGCCAACCCATCCCAGCCTCCCTGGCATGCCGCAAGGCTAAATTCACTAGCACCCACACAGTCTTCTTCAGGTACTGTGGCGATGGGGCGATGTGAGGACATAGACCAGCTGATTAGCATCGAGATGCAAAACGTCCCTTCGACCTGAGCCTTTGGGCTATCTGGTTTCGTTCCCCATCTCTGGGGCGAGCCCGATATAGAAATGGAGTCATGCGAAACAGAACAAAGTCTCTATTTCAGAGCTGGGCTTGAGCAAATTAAAATGTAGCGTGTTCAAAAGCCAGCTTCCCTGGATGGCAGACAAAAATAATCAATTTCCTTGAAACAAATACTAAATATTAATGAGAGGCAATGGTCTGCCATGCACACAGAGCTGTAAAGAGCATTTCCCGTTGATCAGCTGCGGAGGCAGGTTGGTGAGACGAAATTGCTTTTCGAATGGATATTTGTGGCCCTTCTCGAGGTGGCTCAGGGAGGTTTGCCTGCCCAAAAAAAGAAAAGAAAACTCAGAGCGTTTCCATTTTGCATCAGGGCAGCCACTGGGGATACATGCCGGTGCTTTCATTTTTGTTTACACACTTGCCCGAGCGATTGGGGAGATGGCTCAGTTCAGTTACATAGAAATCGGCCCTGAATTTACGTCGAGAAGGAAGCAATTCCCTGGGAACATCAGCCGGCTGCGCCTGCCCCAGACGAGCGCCGGAACGGCCTGCCAAAGGCAGAACATGGGACCCAAGAGCACTCCCCGGCTTTGCAGCCACATCCGCTCGTTGATTTATTTCAATAACGAGCATTGGGGGAAACATTAAAAAAATTACTTACAGCCCTCACCAAGTATCCTAAAGTGAAAGCAGAGGGCTGGGAGCTTTGGAAAAGGAGTCTTGAATTTTTCTATTGCTTTGACCCTTGGGTAAGTCAGGAAACTTTGTATTAACTCCATTTCCAAACTCGGAGGTTGGAAGAAAATTAAAAACGCTCCCTTTCCTCCCTCAACCAGGACACAGCCGTGGCGTGGGGCTCTCCCCCATGGTGCCCTGCTCGGCCGTGGGGAGCACGGTGCCGGCCTCAACTGGGAAAGCAAACAGACACCAGGAATAGCCGCAGCCCTCCCGGGAAGGCTGCAGGTCTCAGCCCTGCCGTGTCCCGCACAGGGCCGTGGAGGATGCTGAGAACATTTTGCATCCGTCGTGCAGTAAATAATAACACGTCGGCTCACGATTTTATAAAACCGTTAAGCCAGCTGCGTAGCCATAGGTCGAACGAGAGCTAATATTAGCTAGAAATGACTAAAATTAGCAAATTAGAACCGAGCCAGAACTAATTAGTTGTTCAAGGAATAGAACCAGAACCGGAACAAATTAATTGTTGCTGAAATATTGCCGCAGGGCCTGGCGGGAGCCGCTGCTTCCAGCCCCACGCAGGCTCCAGCTCCGCTTTGCTCGGGATGACTCCCGTGCGGGCTCGGAAAGGAGCCCGGGGTCCCATCTGAAGGCTGTGACAGCTAAATAAAAGTTGGCGTCTGGGTCCCAGCCGGGGAGTCGTGACGCAGCATGAGCTGGGCTGCGCTGGGAGCGATCCCGACATAGCCAAGCCGGCTGCTGCCCCGAAGGACTCAGAAACGCATCCCCTCGCTCCACTGTGCTCCGTCGCTGCCCAGATGTGCCCTTCTAAAGGTGAGGCTAATTACGAGGCCGACTCGAAGGCTCTCAGCGGCACACGCGCTCTCCCCTCTGATCCCGGCGGCGCTGCCTTCTCTTTCAGCTTCAGCTGTGCCGCCGGCTGAGATGCTTTGCGAAGCTCTCGAAACGAGCCAGGAGCTGCCATCCGTTCAGACGCCGCCAGAATAATTTCCAGGGAATTAGGAAGTTGGTACAGATAACTGGCACGTGGCTGCATTTTTCCATCTGTGACTCAGTCACCTGTATGGTCACTTCTTTTTACTTTCCAAAGGTGGTAATTCACCCTATATTTCTTTCTCTCGCAGCACTCAAACAGCAGCTCCTGTTTTAGCAGCAGCATGACGCACGGTGTTTTAAATTCAATTTAGAATACAAACTATTTATACCAGCCAGAAAAAGGCAGTGAAGCAGCTCACTCTGTCATGAGTGGATTTGTAATTTCAGAGCAATCATTGCATAACTAATTGAATCAGCTCTCAGCATGTGAAATCAGTGCCCTGCTTATCGGAGGTTTTCATCGTTCTCCCCTCCTGAAGCCAGCCATCCCCCTCCACCAGCAGCACTTTACGCATCTGCATCAGCCTGGGAAGAAAGCGGGACCTGCAAAGCTGCCTTTCTCTGCTCAAATAGAGCCAATAAATTACCAAATACGTTCAGAGTAGATGAATAGTTGGGTTGCAGGTGCCCCCCAAAAAGCTGCCCGGGCTCCGTGCGGGGGAGTGAAGTGCATTTGAAGCTAATGAAGTGCCAGCCGTGTCTGAGAAGCAAATTGGTGCCGAGCTGTTCTGCTGACTCCCACCTCCCGCTTCATTGCCCAGGTGTGCTCTGCCTGGCTTGTATCTAGGGTCTGATCCAAACCCCACGCTTGGCACCTGAAAATAGAGCCTAAAAGAGGCGATAAATACAGCGGCAGCTTCCTGAGGGATGTGGGAAAGGTCGAAATGAGTAGCTGTAAGGATTTTCATCAGCTTGAGAATGAGGGTCCTGGATTTGGTGACTTGGGTGGATGCAGTGCTGCAGATTTTGGGAGCAGCTCCAGCCACCTGCGTGCAGCAGCCTCCCCCCGGGGTGAGAAGGCACCTCCTCAGCTGCGAGGTGGTTTGGGCAGGGGGCCCCCCCGCAGCTTCTGCCGAACACAGAGCTTAAAATTGCAGCCAGAGAAAAGTGTGCTGTTAAGGATGCTAATGCCTCCCCAGAGATGCCACTTGTGTACATGTGAGTCCTGGGGATGTGCTCTATGGGTTGCATTGAGACAGCCGCAGAGGGATGGGTGAGGAGTGCAGGTGAGCCCTTAATGGCTACAATTGCCGAGTGCTAACGAAGGGCAGCTGGTTCCGCCTGGATAAAAAGCTGGCAGGTCTTGTTTGGGGGGTGTTGGGGAATGTGCTTGCTAACTCTTCTGGAGTGAGCAGGATGGCCTTGTTCCTGCCAGGTATGATCCCTAAGGCTGGGTGTAGGAGATGATGGAGCCCAGAAAATAAGAGATGAGTGTCTGGGTGGCTTGTCCCCTATCCAGGGATCTGTTCCCCTTCTGGGAGAGTACTACTAGACTCTGTAGCAGGGGCTTGCCAGCTTTGGTGGCCTAGGGACAGCCTTAGCCATGTATTCTCCAAAACTGATGTGTAGGGTGCTTTTTTTTTTTCTTTTTTTTTTTTTTTTTCCCCTTATACCCCTGTACCTCAGTGATGCTGGCTGGCCTGGTACGCAAGGGCATGTGTAATGCAGGGGATGGTATGGGTAGGAGAAAGAGCTTTCATCCCTAAGCTTGGTTTAAGCCGTGTCCCATCAGTCGCCTCTGCTTGCTTCTTGCACAAAGCCATGCAGACAGTGTGTCCCCCGGCACGGGGTTGAGGCGGTGGGATTCACGCTCCAGGGAATGTGCGCTGGCACCTCCAACCACCCGCTTTGTTTTCTGTTGTCTCTTCAGGTAGCCAGATGGGAGCACAAAACGCGAGCGCTCAGCCGAGTCTTCGGCTCTCCGCATGCTGCCTGCTACTGCCTGGGTGCTGTTATCCTGATGCTTAACTGTGTGCGGAGCCATTGGTAAGGAGCTAACCCTACTGCTACATATCGATGCAAAGAAATGCCCTTGTAGGGTGGGGGGGATGAGGAATATTTGCTCTGCAGTGCTGGATTCAGCCCCAGCGTATTGCTTTTACGTGGTTGGATACCTTCAGCCAGCAGCAGATTTATTCCAGGATTTGTAATAAAGACAGGGGATGCGGCAGCGTGGCCAAAATCATCAGCGTCACAGCCGCTGAGCATTGCAGGTTTCCTTGCTCCGCTTTCTGGGGGCGGTTTCCCCTGCCCTGCGAGCAGCCCAGGTGACAGGAGGACTGTTTGCACAGGAGGGATCATATGTAACAGCAGAATTTTTCTAATTTTCTCATAAAAATCATAAACAAAATTAAACCTGTTTTTAAGAAGCCGCAGTTTCCTGTGTAGAAGAGCAGGATTATCTGTGCACTTAGCAAGCAGTCTCTGTAAACTCTTATCTGCGATCTCTTTAAATACCACCTGTGCTAGCTAATAGTATTGTATGACTGATGCACCGTACACCATGGGAATATGTCCTTTGACGTTCTGAGTGCAGCAGAGAGGTTTACTGCAGAAGATTTCCTCAATGCCAGCAATTTATCTGCGATCTGGTAGGCTTTATCTTCAACGCTGTTAGGAGAGACAGACTCTCTTACTAAATTCCCAGATTCAATTATGTCAGGGTCAGAGCTAATAGGTTGTTTAGTACTTTGGATAATTTCCCAGACACAGAGATCTCAGGTTGGAATTTGTACATGTATTTAAGAGCTTTGCCTTCCTGGAAGTGACACCAAGACCTGCCCTTGCCCTTCTGCGTTTGTCCCAGCAACTTCTTATTGCAAAAACTGTAAGAAAGCTTGCAATGAATGGGGCTGTAATTGAGTGCAGGCAATGCGGAGGGCACGTGTGTGTTCTGCTGATGTCTTGGTGACACAGCGGGCTTGGATTTCGCTGGGGAATGTCTCAGCAGTCTCTTGCACAAATGACATAGTCACTTCTTGTCTGGGAAGCAATGCGAAGCCTTGTGCCTGGCTTTAATTGAAAACACAGCTGATGGAGGGACAGTTTCCATTCCCAGTGGTCCTGCTGGCTCCTGGGTCAGTGAGGCTTGCTGGATCACAGCAAGGCACTGCTGGGAGAGCCAGAGAGACCTCATCTGTCCCAGCACTACATCATGCTTTCCCCCTGCAGACCCCTCAGTGCCCTGCCAGGGCCGGCACCGCTGGCTGTGCTGGCTCTGTTCTGTGTCATGAGTTTGTTAGTGCTGTGGAGCTCATTGGGGCTGGCTCTGCCTGCGCGGTGCATGAGACGGGCCCTGAAGGAAACAGCAAGGTCAACCTAGGGGGCTGGAAAAGCCTCACTTGGACCTTGGTTTTGGAGGAGATGCTCTAGAAGAGGGGGCAGCTCACCCCCAGCACAACACGGGTGAGATACCAGCCCACTGTGCTTGCCAGCCCACCCTGATGGGCCAAGGCCATTTCAGATGATTGCAGTGGGAAGTTTATTTTGTCCAGGTGTTTCAACACGGTTGGGTTATTCCCTTGCCTTTCCCTTGGCACTGAATTTGGCCCGAGTGACGGTTTAGCAGGCTTTGAAGGCTGTTCAAGCAAGGCAAGCCCTTAACTGTGGGAGTGGTGGGATGGTTTCAGGGTGGTCGTCAGAGCAGCAACTGCTGGAGTTGCCCTGAAATACACCTGGAAGACTCACTGTCTCCATTCCCAGCTCAGCGAGTCCTCCAGAACTGCCCAAGGCTTATTGCTCAAGCCTGGAGAGGTTATGATGTTTGGGAAGGATTCATCCTCCCCTTTGCATGAATATATCAGCTAGGTCTGAACCGGGATTCGGCTGTCCAGAGGGATTCGTGGATTATACAACACGGGCACTGTCATTTCAGTGGCCACTGATGCCGAGAGGGATGCATCTCACCCGATCTCGCTATTTTGCCATATTTTTTTCTGAGTCGATTGCACTCAAGCGCACTGATGAAAGCGGGTTTTCCATTCCTCAGCCCCACGGAGGCAATCCAGCTGGCAAAGCACAAGCTGTACCTCACGCTTCAGCTGCTCGCAGTGGTCGGGGTGGCTTGTGCAGGGCATGCTGGCTGCTGATAGCGAGTGAAAAGGCAGCTTCAGGCAAGTTCCTCCACCCCCAGTGCTGTAATCCAGCCTTTCAAACTCCTCTCTGCGTGCTTTGGAGACTTTTTATGTGGGTGGGGGCTGCCAGGCAGCGATTGAGGAGCCCACGGGATGTCTCTTTTGTTTTTAAAAACCTGCTTCCTTTTTTTGTAACTGAATTTTTTTTGAAAAGCTCCAAGGTGGGGGTGGAGGAGAGGAGGGCAGAGCAGACAAAAACTTTGCGAGTGGGTTGGCGTTGTGGCTGAAAGCACTGGGGAGATGGGCTGTGTGGCTGCTTTGCTGCCAGCCCCACAGAGGGGTCTCTGCTGTGGTCCTGTCCCCAATTCAGCGCCGTGATGCTCTCATGCAAGCTTTGCTCTGAAGGGATACCTTGGGAGGAAGAAGAGGAATGTCTTGTGTTCAATTAAGCGATTAGATGCTTCCCAGCTCTGAGCTTCATTATCAGTCTTGGCTTGCTTCTCAGAAGCAATCCAGAATGACCTGTGACCGGGGGGGGGGACACCTGTTTAGTCAACTGCACAAGGCAAGCATCCTTAATTGCTTTGGTACAATGATTATTTTCATTACAGCTGTATTATTTCAGCAAGAAGCGGGGAACTTCCATCACCGAGGCTCTTATCTGTGAAAACAATTCCTGAACTTTTGAACTATCTGCAGTGCCTGCACTACCCCAGCAGTTTACGACTGTTATCTGTGTGACATGGGACGTGATGATCTTCGTTGTCCTCCAAACTTACATCCAGTGTCGCTCTCTCATCGTTGATATCTTTCCCTGCATCAGCCCTGCAGTTAGCCACTGGTGCTGCCTCCGAGCCCTCCTGAGCTCCTTCTGGCACACTCTGGCAAATTCCCCGTCTCGGGGCAGGCGTTTGCAGGTGGCTTTGTACACAGGGACCTTGTGAACTTCCCACCTTAAGGGTCCCAGGCTGTTTGCCTGACAAGTGAAAGCAACACCCACGTGCACACCCTGAATGGGGGGCGTTGCAGATGTGAGGGTCTTGGGGTGCCCGGGGCTGTGATGCCGCCGGTGGGATTGTGCCCCGCAGAGGCTGAGCGAGCGCAGCGCTTTTGGCAGTGCTCGGTGGGTACCTCACTGCCGGCTGACGTGAAGTCCTCGATTGATGCCACTTGCTGGGCATTGCCTCCTGCATGGACGGGCTTCTCACTTGGTGCTGATGCTTCCAAGAAAATGAATCCACCCTGGGATGGGATTTTGCACAGGGAAAGGGTTGTTTGTCATTGCCTGGTAGTGCCTATTGGCTTTATGCTCAATGCTATTTAATTATGTGAGCTAGTACCATGGTGTAAACGGTATTGATCAGAGAACCATGTGGCCTTTTGTGCAGAAGTGACCAAGTTTGATGGGAATTGAGCGTGGCCTGAAGGAGCCGATGTCCCCTCCGAGCCGCGCTGCCGGCAATCTCTGATGGCTGTCTGGGAAAAGCCCCAGGTGGCCAACAGCACCTCGTGTTCCCACTAGCCCAGCTGCCGGGCATTTGGATGAGGAGACCGGGCAGCTGAGATGTGAGGTGGGGGGAGAAGCTGCCACAGCCCCAACTGACCTAAATAACATGCACACTGGTGTTGCTAGAAAAGCAAAGTCATTATTGGCAAAAGAAGCTGTGAAGATGATGACTGGGCTAACAATTGCCAGTGGTATCGGCAGAATGATTTTAACGTTGTTGGGGTTGTGGTTTGTTTTTTGTTGGTGTGTTGTGTTTGTGTGTTGTTTTTTTTTTTCCAAATGAACAAGATCTTTTGTTGCTGTGTATGCTGCTGGGCACCACCGGATGGTTTTACCCCCCTTGCCTCCTTTTGCCGAGAGGAACAAAACCTCAGGCATGGGGGACGGACCGACGTCCTGCATGGCGAGTTTGGCACCTTGTGGTGCCAGCTGCTGCCTCCGAAACCCTGACCGCCTGCACCACCGCTGCTTCCTTGCTGCCTGCTGGCCCCTGGCCCAATTCTGCTCCAATTGTGTTTGCCAGCCCTGGTTTCCAGGCTGATTTTTGGGATCAGGCAAAGGCAGCACTGCTGGGCTGCTCCCAGCAGCGACCCAGTTTGCTGGATGAGGTCTTTGCCCTCCTTTGCGGGAAAGGGATTGCAAAATATGCTCAGCGTGGGCCACCGAGAGAGGCTCGGAGACCTAAAAAGCTCAGCTTCTCTCTTCATACACTATTTCCAGGTTTGCTTCACGCTCCATGCGGCTTTTGGGGATGCATTTTGGGCTGCAGGTTTGGTAAGTTTTCTGGTGTTGTAATCTCCATTCTCCAGCTGAATAAATCAGCGCCTGTTTGAGCAAACCTGGCCCCGTGTCCCCTCTGTGTCCCAGCGAGAGGACCTGCAGTCGATTTCCCTCGCTCCCACTTTCTCCCTGCGAGCCCACCCATGTGGCATCTCCAGCCCCGTGCTTCATTTGGTACTGTTCTGAGTGTTTTTCCAGTTCGTGTGGTTTATTATGTGGTAAACTAAAAGAGGGTAGCTTCAGACTAGATATAAGGAAGAAATTTTTTACGATGAGGGTAGTGAAACACTGGCCCGGGTTGCCCGGAGAGGTGGTAGATGCTCCATTCTTGGAAACATTCAAGATCAGGTTGGACAGGGCTCTGAGCAACCTGCTCGAGTTGCAGATGTCCCTGCTCATGACAGGGGGGACGGACTAGATGGTCTTTAGAGGTCTCTTCCAACCCAAACCATTCTATGATTCCCACAAAGGAGTGGTACGTGCGCAGCAACAGCTGAGTGTCTGAGCTGGTGTGTCTCTGTTTTGGGATGGGTGGGCACAACAACACCGGTTGTCCTGGCTTGCTCATGCAGAACCCGGTGGCACACTGTGCCAGTTGCACAGCCTGACCGTAGCCACCACGGCTGCTCCCACCCTGCCAGGAATTGGCCAAATCTACCAGTTTAGCCAGAATGGAGCTGATGGATTTGGGTTTTTCCCCGCTGGGGTGGAGAATGGGTGTCTGTGTTATCATGCTTCATGCCAGCAAGTGTGGGGAGATGTCCGGGGAAGGCCATTTTCCCAATTTCCATTTGCCAAAGGTGGAGGCACCTCCCAGCTCCCCCCCCCATGGCAGATGTCCTTGTGATAGCAGTCAGGTATGTGATTAAAGTAAGTCGCAACCCACCCTCCCCTCCACTGTGCTGGTAGGAGGGATGCTCCTCACCATGGCAATCACTCCGCTCGGCACATAAAGCATTTCTAGGTACTGGGACAAAGCCTGGCTTTAATTGGTGTCCTCTTGGGTGCCGAGCTGGGCCGCTGCCTTGTTGTGCAGCCAGGAATAAATGCTGTAAGAAACGTGACTCAGAGGCACATGGTGAAAGGGACTGGTTTAATGACAAACCGGCTGCATGACTAGCTCCCCTAGCAAGGGAGATGGCCAACACCTTGTCCTCCCCCTGCCAGGGAGGGTGAAATGTGGTGCGGTGAGACTCCTCCACCACTGAGGAGCAGTCTTGGATGCCAGAATAATTGACAACTCCGTGCTGCTTGTCGTGGCCCAGCATCATAAATGCTTAAAAGGTTTATTTACCAATTCTGAAAACTCCTGTGCGCATCATGTTTAATGCAAATAGAGAGTGTGTTTAGGAAGATATAAAACATTACTAGAGGGAAAGGCAGTCCATTATCTCCGTGCAAACACCTCCCTCTCTAGCTGTAAGCCAAACAGCAGGGGACCAAGCAAGACATGCTGATGAGGGTAACTAATGCAGGCCCATCCGACCATGAAAAGGAAGGATGGGAATATCTGGAGCAGGGGAGAGAGCTTTGCCAGAATGAACCACGTCACGTGCTGGTTGCAAAACCTCAGAGGCCGATTCACCATCAACCAGTTCACGGTCTTGAAGCCATCTTTGTTCTTGTCCTGCTCTGAGGCCAAGTCAGGTCACTAGCATAGGATAGATGAGCCTCAAGGATGTAAGATAGCGTGAATCCAGTTCATCTGGAGCGAGAAGCAGTCTCCAAACGCTGTGCTCTAGCGGTACCTTGCTCTGCTCTCCCATCTCTTGGCTGGGGGCTGAGATCCAGGCGGGGGCCAGCTCGGTGCTGCTTTCCCAGACCCACCTCCCCAGCGATCAGCAGCAGCGTTTTTTAATTGCTGTTGAGATCCCTTCCCGGTGCTGGTGACCTGTGGAGAGGTCCTGGCCAGATGCGGAGTCAAACCGCCAGTGCTGTGAAAAGGCATTAGCATCTTCCTCTGCGGGAGCAAAGAGCTCCAGAGCATCCCTGGGGATGTCACATCGTGCTTTGAGAGCACGGCAAGGAGGATTGCTCAGGTGGATGGGCACATCCCCGCAGAGGGATTGCTTTCCTCCCAAACCCAGGCAGCGCTGGTTGCAGGGATGTAGATTTGGGCTTCTTCATAGGGGAGACTTGTGTCATTTAAAAATAAATAGCAGGGGAGTGATGCAAAAGGTTGTGCAGCTGCTGCTGCTGCTTCGCGTCACAGACGGGTTTGTGTGTTCCCATCAGCACTGATTTTAAGCTGAAGGAACGTGAGCCTGGTGAGAGCCCGGAGGTGTGCTGGGCGCTGGAGGAGGGTCAGCCCGGGGGATGTGTGCATGACATTGCCGGGGGCCACGCTGTCATTCCTCTGCCAGTGCTCGGCTCCCTGGAAAAGGGGAATTTCTCTGTCATTTCCAGTGGGGGGGAAGAGTGTAAATCACCAAGATGCTGCATTATTTCTCATTCCCGAGCACGTTGCATTTATTTTGTGGTTTGTTTCCTTGCTCAAGTCCGAAGTAAAGATGGCTTGCTCTGGGGTCCTAAAAACTTCCCGACAGTAAAATACCTAGTAGGAAAAAGCTCCAAGGAAAACAAAAAAATACCATCCAGGTCCCTAAACCGTGGGGTTTAAATATCATCCTGGACTTTGCTTGGTGCATGTAACTCACCATCTGGTCTTTGAGCCTTCGAAAGGTGCATTTCCAGCCACTTGTCCATCAGTGGGGCAGGCAGGATTGTCTCTCTCAGCTTTCATTTGGGCAACAGAGAAAATCCAGGGATTGGCAGGGTTTAGGGAAGCTGGATATCGGGGGAGGGGGGGAAATCTATCCCAACCCCTGCAAGTAACGTCATGGAAGCACTTTCCAGCCGAGGAGCAGGAGCAGCTTTCCTGGCCCAGCCCTGGCAAGGCAGCGGTGGCCGGAGGCGCAGGAGAGCTGTTATTCCACTTGAATTTCAGCCTCCAGGGTGCTCATTAAAAAAAGGCTCCAAGTTTCCTACCTCGTGTGTCAGCAACATGTGGAGAAACACTGTGTACAGCTCTGCGGGTCTGTTATCTCCTCTCGCTATTATTAATGGGCATTTTCTTAATCACAGTGTTGTCTCCTTTGTAGTCATACGTTTGTATCGGAGCAATGTAAGATGCCAAGCCCTGCTCCGGGTGAAGTGAAAGGAGAGGTCACAGTTAGTCTACTCACAAACGAGTATTTGGAAGGTCAGACTTGAAATGCCTGAACAAGCCTGGAGCCGAGAAGCTGTGTTCGCACTCTAGTATTTTCCTTTCCCTGTTCCAATCCTCCCCCTGACTGTCAGGCTTCAGCCGTGAATCACTCCTGGGCACGTGGCTAACACATGAACGCTGCAAAATATTTTGATGGAGAGGAACGGGGGTGGGAGCACGAGATAACCCAGCCGATTGTTCCCAACCCTTCAAGTCCTGTGCCGAGGCATCGCAGCCTCCAGCATTTGCAAGGGCGTCTTTCCCAGAGCTCCCGGTCATGATGAAACCTGGGGTTTGGCGAACGAGGCAAAGCTTTTGGTATTGCAGTTCAGTGGGGTTGGTATTTCCAGGAGCGAGCAAGCGTTGAAAGTAGAAATAGCTGCCCCAGGTCAAGCTGCTCACAAGACTTCAGCTCCTTGCTCCTCCTGTTGGGAGGCTGAGTAGATCCAGGTGGAAAAAGGGACCCAGTGACGAGTCCTCCTCAGCAGCATCCTCTCCCAAAGCTCTACATTTGCCAGGGAGAGGTGGGTGATGTTAGTAATGCGTCGCTGCTTTTAACAGCCCTTGTTATCTCTCCAACAGCTTCACAGAAGCCATGAAGAGCCAGCCGAAGCTGGAAGGCTTGGACTGCCACTGGGCCTATTACTCGGGCTTGGCCATCCTGGCTGTAGGGACCTTGTTTGTCATCTCCAGCTTCTTAGCACTGGGATTCACCGGGACATTCCTAGGTAAGCAATAAAAATTCAACAGCTTAACCAGAAGGTGCATTTAGTCCTTGCAGGGGTCTTTAGGTAGGGCAGAGTCCTGTAAGAATTTTCTCATCCTTGCCTTCAGGGCTGTTAGATTTGGTCTTGGCTTTATGATACCACAGCGTGATCAAACCACGCGGTTCCCTCACATGGAGAAGATGGTGCAGTGGTTTTAGACTGTGAGTCCCATCACCTTCAGTGTCAAGCCTGAAATTTTAGAAAGTGGCTAATCGTCTTGACAGTCCAAATGCCCTCCAGAAAAGGGACCCCGAGTGCAGACCCCGTGAGGGGGTTGACACCGGCACAGCGGGTGCGAGCTGTCGAGCAGCCTTGCGCTGAGCCCCCACCTGCTAAACACACGCGCCGAGGCAACATCTCGTTTGCTCTTCCCTCTGCAATAAACCTGACGTTCGTTGACAGACTCTTTTATCTGCTGCTTTATGGCAGAAGGCATTTTCCACTGCGCCTGCTTTCACATTTAGAGAGTAATTCTATTAGCGTTGTTGACTTTAAAAACATGCCAGTATGTGTGGAATTCATAAAAATAAAATAGAGACAGGAACAATAAATATCTAAGGAAAGGGGCAGCTCCCGCTGGCTGAAATAATCACAGCCCCGGCTTTGACACTGCATTTAGGCTGTGCTTTTGCAAGTGCTTTACAAACCAAATTCAATTAGCTCCTGCAGCGTCGCCAGGAAGAAGAGAAGGGAGGTAATAAGCCTTCCTGGTTTCAAGTGGAGTTGCAAAGAAATGTGTTGAGTTGGCCAAGATCCTGCTGCCAGAAATAGAGCTCAGCGCTCCTGAATGTGTGTCCTCACCCTTCATCTGTGCAGCCCCGCTCCTGGCCCTGTGTTACACCCCTGTCCCCCAGCTACCGGCCACCGGCATCCTCCAAAATCGCCCACAGACACCAGGAGCGATGCTGTGCCTGTGGAGACGCATCCAGAGAGGCCGGGCACAGAAGTACCCACCAGCAAGAGCTGCTTGAATGCTCCTGAAGTTCAGCCAGGTCTGGGGTTGTTTACGTAAAGCCTGATTCATCCGACCAGGAGGATCCACTGGACTTGAACCGCTGGGGAAAAGCAAACAAGTGAGTCAGGCTTAGCGTAAGTGGTGAGAGTGGCCCTGTCTCCCTCTGCTCTGCATGGCCGGTGGCTCCCGTATTCCCCGGGGCAGGGAAGAGGCCCGTATCCGGTGCTTCTGCTCCATCCTCTCTGCTGGTGGAGGCTTTACCTGCCACCAGTGCACCAGGTTGAGTCTTCATGGCTCCGAGCCTCACATGATGCAGCAGGGAGCAAGGCCAGCGCCCTCTGCTAACCCGGGCATGACGGGCACCGGGGCAGAGCTGAGTCAGGGTGGGGAAATGCCAAGACCATGAGCTGGTGCAGCCGGGCTGGCTCGGGACCTCTGTGCCACAGAGGCATGGAGCCCTGCAGAGCATCCATCCTTGGACCAACAGCGGCTTCTCAGCTCCATGCAAGCCCACACGAGTCCAAGTCAGCAAACTCTTAATGGAGAACGCTGTTCAGCGTGGTTTCTTACCCAGCTATGGGGAAGAGGAGGGGTCTGGAGGTCTCTGAGGATCTCATATGGGATGTTCTCTTGCTCAGGATTCACCTGGGACTGGTACTTCCAAAGTCTTCCTGTATACTTGGTTTCACTGATGTGCTGGCGCTGCAGGAGGAGCAGGGTCCCTCAGCACTGGTAGCGCTTCTGACTGCAGGTAGCAAAGGGCTGTGCTGCTTTGGCAAGAAGGGCTTTACAGCATCATCCAGCTGCTTCTCACAGTCTATACCTGAGCTTGAGAGGAGTTTTGAGAGAGCCTCTGGTACTCAAGCACTTCAAAAACTTACTGGAACAGCATTTGACCCTTCCTTTTTGGATTTTCCTACAGCAGTGAGGGCCGAACCAGGCAAGGTGCAGAGACCGCATCGGGGCTGCCCGTTAGATTCCTCTTTAACATCACATTTAAGCTTTGGAGCGGCTGCAAAGCACTTTATCTCTGAAGTGTGGGCTAAATGGTGCAGCGGGAGCCACGTGAGTCACCCTTCTGCAACAAGCCTTTCTGTGCCACCCCATCCCTTCCACATCTCCCCCAGCCTCTATTCGCGGCAGCTGGATGCAGCCCCTCACTCACGGCAGCCTTCTCCAGCAGAGCAATCCTCCTGGCGCCCCGTCACTGCACCGTGCCCTCGCAGGGATTCGGGCATCAGTTCAGCACGTCCGCCTCGCCATTTGCCCTATTTCCCAACGAACGTAGTAACAAGAGCTTGGCTTCCCGGAGGCCGAGGGCACCGAGAGGCGGCTCTGCCTGTCTGAGCCCATCTGTCTCGCACCCGAGCGCGGTTCCTTCCAGCGCTGACCAAGATTTCAAGTAAATCTGACTTGACTGAAGTCTGTCACTGGGCTATGGTGAAGCCAGCGGCTCCCCAGAGAGAAGCAGAGGTGGTGCTTCAGCCCAGGTCAGGTTCCGGGAACCGTAGGGGACCTTGCGGAGTGCATCAAATGGCTTTTTGCTGCCACCATCCTAAGTCCTGTGCAGAGAGATGGTTACACTGACCTCCAGCAAAAAACACCCCCTCAAAATTAGATGCCAAAGTCCCCCAGCCTGACAAGGAGCTGATTTCTGATTTGAGGGCTTATGGGAGGCACAGGAGGTGCCCAGGCTGGTGCTGTGCAAACCTTAGCCTCTGCCCGCCTAGAAAAATATTGCAGGTCCTCTCTAGTGGTCATGTTCATTTAACTCTGTGGGTTTAGAGGCAGGGTTTACATCGGAAAAGCTTGTGTCCCGGGGGAGCTGCCTGCTCCCCCCTGCTGCTGTGTGTTCTTGCTTGCAGGGAGCCTGCCTGGATGGTCCCACTGTCCCACTGGTGCTGGGCTCAGATAAGCCCCTGCCAGCCCCACCGACCCAGGGCTTTGTGCAAACCTCCGCGGTGCCAGCACCGTTCGGGGAGCGAGGTGTTCAGCCCAAAGGCGAGGGCGGGCAGGGTATAATGAAGCATTTTGACACATAAGAAAGCACAGAAATGGGCTGTGGCAGGGGGTGATGTGTTCTTTCTACCAGAACAATCTCAGAGATGCATTGCCAAGTAACTGTGAGAACATATAGTATGAATACCAGGCAATTATCTCACTTAGTGGCCTGTAGTTAAGGCCCAAAAGCATTGTCTAATTGGGCAGGCGCTGTTTATCCTTAGAAATAAATGTTTTTGCACCCTGTGAGGTCAAAGAAATTACGCTACAATTCAGGTAATAATAATAACCTTGAATAGTTTGTACTCCTGTAATGCCTTTTATCTGGATTTCCAAGCACTTTCTCACCATACATTAATCCTCACCACCCTCTGCGCTATAAGAAAGACTGATATTATGATCGGTGCACAATAGCACCGGGAGGGATGGAGGAGACTTGCCCAAGGTCAGGGAACGGGCTGGCAGCAGAGCTGGGAACGCGACCCAGGGCAGTGGCAGCTCCCTGGGCTTATGGACCGGCACTGCTCCTCGCTGATTGATGCTGCGTCTCGTACAGTTGACGTGGAACAAAATGCTTGCTGGGCTTCGTGATCTTGCAAGTAAGACCAGCAAGATGTTACAGCTCGGCATCCCCTCCTGAAACGGCGTTCACAAGCAGCACAACGTCTCCTTGCATGTCATTTCTTTTCCAGGCTCCTTTCAGGAGGGTGGAAGGATTACTCCGACGTAGATAGGAAGCTGGTTGGATGCTGACAGTTCTGAAAGCTTTCCTCATTACAGATGACAATCACCTATTATCATCATCGTACCGATAATTGAGTGTTTTGTAGGCAGAGGGGCTATTTTCTGAAATTCTGAGAAATCCTCTGAACTATGAGATAAGGGTGACACTGAATGAGGGCATTTGGTGGTGGTGGTCGTGATTATAACATCTTGAAACACCGTTACAGTGCGCTGGTCTTATTTCCCCATTAAATGGTTTTGATCCTATGCACTTGCTTCCTCGTCAAGTGGCATCACATGGGCAGTTTTCAAATGAGAAAGCCAGTGGGGACCTCGAGAGCTGCCTCCCGACGAGGGCCGTGGCTGCCATAGCCTCATTGCAATGCACAAACCTTTCTCATGGGCAAAGAGCCATTCCTGGAAAAGCTGATAGACACGGAGTAAACAGCCAACCTGTTTGTTGCTGTTTTCTCAGCCTGGAAATCAGCAGCGAAACTCCTCGTTTGCCTTTGCTCTGCCTCCCCAGCAGGGATGCTCCGTGGTATGGGGAGAGTATCAGTGTGCCAAAGTCCCCTGCGACTCTCCGCTTCGTGGAGCCTAACGAGAAACCCTCTGTTGGCTCTGCAGGTGATTACTTCGGCATCCTGATGGAAGCAAAAGTGACCAGCTTCCCCTTCAACGTCCTGGATAATCCAATGTACTGGGGCAGCACAGCCGTCTACCTGGGCTGGTCCCTCATGTGAGTACATGCGCCTTCCGACAGCACCGGGCGTAGGGCACGTGTGGGGTCTGTGCTCGGCAGGGCGTAAGGTGCCGGGCTGTATCAGGGGCCAAAGACACTCTTGGTGATGGCAGTCAGCAAAAAATATGGCAGGGAAAGCGCAACATGCCCTGGTTTCTCGCTTCCTGACTATTTTTGCGCGTGCAAAATCTTCTGCTGTCATAAAAGACTTGCAGCATTAATTGTAGAAAAATAAAGAAACGGCCAAGTGCTGGGGAGAGGAAGCATCAGCAAATGCTCTGCAGCTGAACGAGGTCCTTGGCAGGCTCTGCACGTGGAAAAATCAACAGTCAGGGCCGAATTCATGCTGGGTGTCACTCGGCAGGGGCAGGGCACTGATACTGGGGATCAGTGTGACCCTGTAATTACCTCTGAAAAAAGCAAAACAAGCCAACACACCCTTTCCCCCACTGCACGGTAATAACACTTCCGAAACACTCCTCATGTGATACAACACAGTTTAATAGGCTGCTTAGCAGGAAATGAATAGGCTGTAATTTAGCAGTAAATGAGCAATATACTGTATTCTGTGTAACAAGTTTTATGTGGTTTTCATTTAATATCACATTTTATTTATTTGCCCAGGAGAAAAAAAGCCCTGGCTGTGTTACATCGGGAGCCCGTAGAGCATTGCGGGCCGTTACCACTAGATATTTTGCACTGGTGTTCCCGAGTGTGATCACCTCTCTTCTACTTCAGTGGAAAAAAATGAATTGCTTTGCCACTTTCTGGTCACCTTTTCAGCCACGTGTGCAGCGCTTTCTGGCCCCTGGTAATAAGTAAAGCTGATGGTTTCTCTCCTGTCTCCACTGAGCCTTGCCGCTGCTCGTTCTGCGCTTGCAATTCTCTCCCCCGGTGCCGTCAGGGTTGGCTGCATGAGGCCGTTCGCCTTCCTGGCAGACCCGTGGCACTGGATTGGGTCCAAACCCCGGGATGTGGTGCACGAGAGCCGGAGCGAGCTCGCTGCTGGGGCCACAGCAGCGCCGGGCAGGAGAGCCGGCCACGGGGTTGGCGGCAGCATGGGTATTGCTGGGGTGAATGGGGCAGAACTGGGGCAGGATGAGCCCCCCCCATACCACACTGCGGCCAGAGGCGACCGGCACCACCACCCCAACAACAGCATAGAAGGAAGAATTTGACGGGGAGGAATTACAAGGAATTTTTTATTTGTTTAAGATTAACATCAAACTATTTCCTAGAACCTTTGCAGAACCAGCTGAACCCTCCTGAGCTGTTTCTGTCACAGAAATCCCTTCTTGGCCCCCGTGAGAGAACAACCTTGCGCCAGGTGCGCGTTGCGTGGTCTTCCACCGCAACCCTGGGCAAACACAGCTCAAAGCGCCTCAAGACAAGAGGGCGATCGCCTCCTTTTTCTCGTTAAACGGCTGCCTCCGTAAAAGGGCAGCGAGGCATGACAAATAATTGCTGTTAACAAATTGCTGTGCAAAGTGGCACCGGGACACCGCCCGCCTGCCCTGGGGAAGCTCTGCACAACCCTTCAGGTGGTGTTTTTGACTGTTTCTCTTCCCTGGGATCTCAGCTCAGATTGTTGAGGGGTTTTTTGGGGATCCTAGGTCTCGCTGAAGTCCCAGGGCTTTCAGAAGATGTTAGGTGCCTGCCCTCAGAGGCTGGAGCTCATGTCCTGGCTCTGTGGCAGTGGGAAGGATGCCGAAGGAATGTGTTTGCTGTCTGGTTTTGGACAGACCTAAAATGTAGAGCGTATTTGTCCTCCCTCGGTGATGTATCACACTCCATATCGCGGCATCGGAGCCCAAAAGATTGATTCATTTTCATCTGGAAGGGCACATACCACATAACGTAAGCGAGCCTGGCAGCGCACCAGCCAGCCTGCCTTCCGACTCCAGTCCAACCTTAACAGCATCGTGTGGGGCGAGAGCCGCTGTTCTCTCCCTTGCAGGATATTGCAGCTATCCCTGGCTCGGCTAATGGCAGCTCTGCAGCCAAAAAAAACCCCATGTCCACCGAATATGCTGGAGAAGGCACCTCCACTGATCACCGCGGAAATGGGAGCTCCAGGAGGAAAGGGTGAAGTGGTTGTCCCATGTCCAACACCTGGGACCAGCGAGGCCGGTGGATAGATGTGAGCCTTTGCAGACAACACACAGCCATGGGGAGCTGTCGCAAGGGTTGGGGGCGGACAGACTTCCTACCCAAAAAAAAAAGTCCTGCCAGGACCACAAAACCTTCCTGGCTGGCTCATCGTCGATGCTGCTACAACACGAGCCATTGCCCGATAAGTAGGTCGAGCTGGTAAGAGGAGAGAAACAACTCACCCGAATGCTTCTCGTCACCTGCTTCGAGCAGCCGCGTTTCTCCCGAAAGACAAATGGAGCATTAGCAGTTTGGGGACAGCTTTGTGTATCTCTGGTAGGGAAGTGTTTTAACTCATGGCAACGGGCTGTGTAAATCAGAGCTGGAGCTGCAGCCAAATGATGCAATTAGAGGTCTTGCTGTCAACAAACAATCATGCAAATTTGTTCTGATATAAATCAAGGAGGAGACATGACTAAGCATGTAATAGCAGGGGGTTAGGAGAGGAAGAAGTTGCCCGGTGCGTCCTAATGAGGGAAGAACTTAGTGCAACGTGGAAACAGTGAAAAGGTGAAGATTTGTGTGTGTCTCTCCAGGAACTGGTCTGGCCAGGCAGCACCTGACGGCGGGTCCAGTAGGAGGTGTAGGTAGTTCTGTCTCTCTGAAGGTGTGTTTTCCCGACAGGACTAGTGCCTTGCATCAGGCTTGTGGGATGTTTATCCTCACCAAGGACCAGCTAAGTACTTTTTTTTTTTTTTTGCTGACAGCCAATGCTTGTCACCCCTCGGAGCTGAGCTGTGACCAGCAATTAAAGGCAATCAGCAGTGTCCTAATTAAGGGCAACACTTGCAGCCACTAGCTGGAGGCATAGGATGCAGAAAGGGTTTTTTGGGGATGCTGGTGCTTGTGGTGAGCCAGACACAGCCACGCTCCTCACTGGGGAGATGGGGGCCAGGACCTCGTGGGTACTGGGTTTGCAAGTGGGGGATGGCCACTGGTGTGGCCACTGTCACCTGGGGGAATCTACACACCACAGGATGGTCTCAGCACCTGGTTTGGGGACTGTGACCCCCTGGCTGAAATACTGGTGCCTTAGCAAAGCCTCTGCTGCCTTCGCCAGCGTCTGCCTCAGACACTTTCAGGCCAAAAAAGTGTCAAAGAAGTGTCCCCAGGTGGGCGATGCAGGTTTGCAGCCTACGTTGACATCTGTCTTTAGAGCAGGAGGTGATGGGGATTTTTTGGTCCCGATTCTTTGGCCTTGGTGTTAAAAGGAACAGCCATCCCTATTGCGTCCGCAGCCCTCGAACACTTCTGCCCATAACCAGACGGTGCAGTGAGGCGAGTGGCATCAGTCCCCCGTGCTGTGCCTGGTGACCTCTTGCTGAAGAACCTCATTCAGCTGGGCCTCGGGGAGGTGAAAGGACATGTTCCTAAAACATCTTGAAGTGGGTTTAAATGTGAACCGAGTCCCCGTGCACCCAGCCCCAGCGCAGCACCCTTCACGGGGCAGGCATGACCCTTTCCATCCCTGTGATGGCTCAGCCGCCGTTTCCATCTATACGCTACCATACGCTGCTCCGTCTGCCAGGTGTCTCCTGCGCCCTGGGTGGCCCGTCTTTCTCTGCACATCAGGCATTTCCCTTATAGCGCGCTGGCTGGGAGCCACAGCCGTACGTAAGCAGCTGCTCAGCTATTAAACAGCCTTATAATCTCAGGACTTAGCATCAAAGCAGAAGCTCTCTTAGCAGAGACGTGCAGGGATCAGACTTAAAAGAAGTCGCCAAAGTAGGCTGGGGAAGAGTCTTTGCCAAGTAACATCTGTCTAAGACAGTTAACATTAAGTACAAAAAAAAAAAAAAGCACCTTTTGTTCGCTTCCGTTTAATGAGCAAGGGAGTGCTCTCATGGAGCCCAGCGTCTCATTTCGCTTTCTAAACTAGGTCTTGCATAAGCCCATGTACTTACCTGATCTTTTCCTTCTCTTTCAAAACAGGCATGCAAGCCCAGCTGGCCTTCTGCTGACAGCTGTAGTGGCAATTTCCTACACAATCGCAATGCTGTATGAGGGGTGAGTAGCTTTGCAAAATTGGAGGGCTTCTAATTATTTCTACCAGCTTTAGCTCCCGAGGTTTCGGGGAACTGCAGAAGGAGAGATGGTTTTTTCCAATTAATTCAGCGGGGAAGAAGGAAAACAGAGGATTGTTTTTCAATTGTTTTGATATGGGCAGATTCCGCTCTGAAACTATTTGCTGAGTTCTAGGAACATTTATGCGTTTGTTTATTTTTATCAAAACGATACCTTTTTTTCTTTTGGGTCCCCGATTCTGTCTGTACAAGAACAATAAGGAAAGCAGTGAGAGCACTCATTGTGTCATCTGAAGAGACCCTGCAACAAGAGCTTACGTTTTGTAGTTCTTTGGATGGGCTTCTCCAATATTTCGTACCACAATAGCCTGGCAGCCTGGGACGGAGCAGCCCAGAGTTATTCCCAGAAGCAGTGGCTGTACTTCGGCAGTGAAAGACCTTTTGTCTTTGCAAGGGGAGGACGAGATACAAAGAGAGCTGAGACCCGTCTGCATGCCGGGGGGGGTGTGTCCGAGCCTGTGCTGAGCTTCATCCTGCTCAGCGCGGGGATGGACTTGGGTGGGAGCTGCTTGGAGCTGCTCCGAGACCCAGAGAGACCGAGCTGAGGATTGCCATGGCACAGGAACAGTCAGGTTGTGCCAACTTGTAAAGGGCAGAGTTTCTGGGCCCAAAGGAGAGCGCACAGTAGTCTTGATTTTAATTCTTTCCTCCTTCTTTTGCCCCTCTCTTTTGTCTCTCCCCAAATTCCCAACCACAGGCCTTTCACAGAGGAAATATATCGGCAGAAACAGAAAGGAGCGAAGAAGAAGTAGCAACAGGTATGTTTGCTGATCAGTGTTTCAGCGAGAGCGGCTGCTTTGCTGGGCTCCCCCGCCTATGAGCGCCTTGGATGGGGATGGGACCACCGCGTGCCCTCCCAGCGTGCCCCTGCCCTCCCCGGCTCCTCCACAGCCCTTCCTGCGCTTCTCAAGGAATTTGAGCATCAAACCTTCGCAAAAATCCAGGCGGGAAGGCTTTACACAGCGGTGGTTGCGTCCGCCTCTTGGCACCCGACCAGCAACCCCCAAATTGTTTTGATTATATACTTGAGAGTCGGTGCGAGGGAAAATTGCTGGGGAGCTTCAAGGCTCCAGGCTTAGTCTAAATCAGGTAGAAAAAAGCAGCTATTGGCCGTGGCAGGTGCTCCAGTGAGCGGCAGGGATGGTGCAAGAGGGCATGTGTGCCCGTCCACCCCGCAGGGAAATGGGGCATCCCTGCTCCGGGCTGCTCCGTGCGCGAGCCGGGCGCATTCTGCACATGGGTTTGCATCAGCTCACCCCAGAAACTCAGCCTGGGCTTGATTTTGGGGGCCAAAGGTTTCTACAAAAACTATGTAGATCCTGCCCCAGGTTGCTTTCCCTGGGGTTAAATTCCCTCCTGGAAACCCCCGGTACATCTGCCTGCTGGCAGTCAGAGAGGGTGGACAAGCATATGTCCCTGCTGAGTTTTTGGCAGCCCAGTAGCCTCTGCCCCAGCAAAGATGCTACAGCACCAGTGAGGTCCCTCACACCTTTTTATCTCTTTGCCTTTTGCAAAGCAGCGGCTCGGATACCTCGGCACAGCGTGCCTCTCCGGCCCCCACGCTGTCCGATTTGCCCATTTTCCTACTGAGATGTATCCTACTAATTAACCCAGCAACCCTTAATGAGCCAACTGAGCACCCCGCAGTATTGGAAGCCATCAGAGGAACAGCCCAAGCACGGCAGCACCTCCTCGGTGCAGACCACAGGAGATGAAAGTCCCTGTCCCCAGGTCTCTGTCCCCATTGCGGGGTCACTGCAGCTCCTGCCGCAAAGGCGATGCTCTCCCAGGAGCCACACGGTGCGGGACCTCCCGACCTCTTCTCCCACACCAATTCTTTGAGATCTGCAGGGGAAAAAGCAACCCAGCTCCAGCCTTGGACTGGAAGGCAAGCAGAGTAGCGATGGAGACATTGAGAGCCTTTCGTAAGTGAGCTCTGAGTGTGGGGAAGCACCGGCTCCAGCTGAACCTGAAGAACATCTGACGATGCTGCCGAAGAGCCAAGGGAAGCAAACAAAAGCTTGGGCAAAGCAACAGAGAGGGCCCAGGAGCCCCTGAGGTGTTCAAACACGGCTGGGGAAGGAAGAGGGGAAGCTGCTGCAAACTCAACAACAAGAAAACCTGCTTCAAACCCAACAACAAACCCCTTCTTCTCTGGGAGAGGGAAACCTCCCCATCCAGAGCTGTCGTGTCCCACCCTGTAGCATCTCCGCACTATTTGCAAAGGCTGCGAGAAAGGTGACTGAAAAGCACGTAGATGTGAATGTACAACCGAAACCACTGCCCGAGGTGGATGGAAGCCATCCCATGGGGAACCCCCAGCATGGAGAAGACCAAGGGGAAGAGTCAATCCCCATCCGCACCCTGCAGATATCCCATCCCTGGCTGTGTCGCTGCCCCGACCTCCCTCCACACCCACCCAGCCCCTCTTTTTCCCCGGGGGCCACATGAGGGTCCTGCTTGCCTTCCCCACCACCCAGTGCCTTCCAGCTATTTTTCACTGCCTTGCAGGGGCGGTGGGTGGGTGGGAAGGAGGGAAAAGGCTGCTTCATTCTGCAGCAGCCGGGTACGGATCTGCCCCTTCCCCCCTGCCACCAGCCTTGGCGAGTCCCAAAGAGCCCCGTACTGGATCCTGCCCTGAACGGGAAGATCCCAGGCGTGATGCTCCAGACCCAGGCTCAGTGTTTACAGATTCCCAGAACAGTTTGAGAAATAAGCTGTAAATGACCAAAAAAAAAAAGAAAAAAAGCAATGTAAAGCCCCTGGCAGCGGCGCTGGAGAAGGCTCCCGCGCAGGCACCAGGATGCGGTGCCACGTCTCAGCATCATGTTGTCCCCTCCGCAGAGGGTCCTCCCTTTTCTCAGTGTCACCTCCGCGAAACAGTCCGATTTCCCTTTGCTTTTGCATGTTGTAATTCACCCTTCAGGCATTGCTCAGCAGGAAAGCAGGAATTAAAAGTGTTGGTTTCTTTTCAGTCCGACCTCTTGTTTCCTTCAGCCGGGCTCGCGGGCGCCGTGTTTGTGTTTCACCGCTTCAGAACCATTACACAAGGATTTTTTTTTATTATTTTTTTTATTGCCATCTCGAAGACCGTCCTCTTAAAGATTTGGGCATAGTATTTTATTTTTAGATAAGTTTCCACATCCCCTTCACAGTTAATGTTTATAAACGGAGGCTAAAACAGCCCAGTACCCATAGCAACCAGCAAGGAGAGGATACATTGCATTATTCAGACAATTTATGTCAGAGTTGCCAGTCCTGGCTCAAATCTCTGATGTAAATAAATGGAGATTTGTTGATAGGTGAAATCAGTATTTACCGAAGAGACACGTGCTTGTTTGGAAAGGATTACTCTTAACGAGAACGCGGCAAGGGCTGTATTTGTCCTCTCTCATTCCTGGGCTGGGGACCATGTACGGCTTTCCCTGTCCCCACCGTGAGGCCGAGGGGACCCCGGGTGGACCATTCCCATCCCCAGCCAGGACTGACCCCCCAAATTGCGTGCCTGTTACCATAAACCCCAGTGACAGCTGATTCCCCTCCCATGCCCACAGCATCCCAAAAGCGCAGGGGTTTGGTGCTGCGCGGGGACCGGCTTCACGGGCTCCTTCCCCCTTGATCCGCCATTTCAAACTCAACTTTTCCCAATTCCCAGCCGCTCCGTGTCGGTTTTGCATTGCACAAGGGTTTTTCTGGGGCTATGCCAGATATATCCCCATTTTTAGTAGCTCTTCCTGCAGCAGCCAGCACGGATTAACGTGTCACTGCGTTCGTACAACTGGTTCTGGCTGCCGTAAAACTGGAGTTTTGACGTTTCAGAGGCATCTTCTTTGTTCCCTAAAGCAAAAGTGAGGAGCTGGAAGGTGATGTCCAAGCCCATCTCGTGGGGTCCAAACCTACCTTTCTCCCTCAGGTCGGGGGGGGGGGTTGGCCCTCACTGGGGCCGGTCCCCAGCGGTGCAGTGCTGCTCACTGGTGCTGCGGGGAGGAAAACAGAGAGGCCATTATTTATATTGTTTTATAGTATTTAACAACATGGGATTAAGGAACTCTTCCTGGTTATAAGCAAAAAAAAAATACTGATTCCTCTCCTATTACTTCATATTTCTAAGAAGTTGAGATTACAGAGGGTGGGGATGAAACCTCCAGGCTGAGCATGAAGCATTGGTGGTGTCGGAGCTATTTCCCCCCTTGCCGTTCCCAGGGCCAGTGCCTGGCTGTGGCTGGGCCGTATCCCGCATTGATGCAGGGATGCACCCCACGGTCTCCAGGTCGGGACGTGAGACTCCTGCTGCTTCCAAAGGAGGGACCTGCACCCTTGGACTCCCCCCGGAGCAGCCAGTTGCAGCCCCGGCACCATGCCAGCATGGGCGATCACATCCCTCTGGCTCTCAGGGATGTGTTAAGCACCAAGTGGGGTCACTGGGAACGTGGTCGTGGGTCCGTTCTCAGAACTTCATGGCTTCAAAATCCAGTATGGGGCTTGCTGGGCTCATCTGAGCTTGGTGGGAGTGGGGGGATGTTGTTTGCAGCCTTGGGAAATGCCGCACGTGAGGCTGTGTGCAGATGCTGCGGATGATAACACCTCCCTTGATGTTGGGGACATTTCTCCAGAGCAAACACCGGGAAAGGAGAAACTAGTTAAATCACAACTCCTGCCTGGCAGGGACAGACGGGTCACCAAGTCCATCGCACCACACTGCCTTGGGTCACCCCGTCCGGCTGTGCAGCCCCCAGCAGCGGCTGTGCCCACCCTCATGGCTCCACCATGGTTTTCTCCACGTGGCCACTTGCGTGGCTCACCCTGCACGTGTCTCCCCTCCCTGACACTGCATGGGATATTTTTTTGGGGCGTGGGGAGGGCGATCACCCATACAAACCCAAACGGCCCCAGCGATGGGCATGCAATGTGGGGCGAGCTCCACGCTCGTGGGATGCTTCACCCAGGGACACTTTGGGAGATGGAGGTCACATCCTGAGGTCCTTTCCCTGAAGGCAACCTGATGGTGGTGGGGACATGCAGAACTGGGGACACATCCCCGAAGGCTCTGCCCTCCGTTGTGACCACTTGTAACCCCGCGCCTGTGTTTGCTTTCACCCAGCGAAGCTGCACTGCCTTTACCCGGGGGAGGGACGGCCACCAGCCCTTACGTGGCAAACAAACACGATTAGCCGGGAACGGAGAATAAACACATGGCGCAATCAAGGCCGAGTGTATCGTAGCGGCGGAGCGATGGAGGAGTCACGATTCCCGTTGGGTTCCTGCCAGGCCCGGCTTGCTGAGTCTGCACGTTTGCTATTCGGGATGATGGAGGGCAACGGGGGGGGCTCGGGGCTCCCGCACCCATCCCGACGCCGAGGCCGAACCTCCGCACGGCCGCGCGGTGGGCAGGGGATGGCTTCTCCGCCCGTGACTGGGGTTCGATGTCTCCGTTGTGACCACTTGTAACCCCGCGCCTGTGTTTGCTTTCACCCAGCGAAGCTGCACTGCCTTTACCCGGGGGAGGGACGGCCACCAGCCCTTACGTGGCAAACAAACACGATTAGCCGGGAACGGAGAATAAACACATGGCGCAATCAAGGCCGAGTGTATCGTAGCAGCGGAGCGATGGAGGAGTCACGATTCCCGTTGGGTTCCTGCCAGGCCCGGCTTGCTGAGTCTGCACGTTTGCTATTCGGGAGGATGGAGGGCAACGGGGGGAGCTCGGGGCTCCCGCACCCATCCCGACGCCGAGGCCGAACCTCCGCACGGCCGCGCGGTGGGCAGGGGATGGCTTCTCCGCCAGTGACTGGGATTCGATGTAAAAGCAAAGCTGAGCTTCGAGCGCAGGCGGTACAGGGGCTTTCGGGGGCAGTTTGGGCACTGACTGCTTTATCGGGGACCCCTTAACCCAGAGAAGGCAGATGGAGGGACACGACAGGACTTATCTTTACGGGGGAATAAACCCGTCTCCTCTATCCCCGCCGCGCCGGGGAGGCAGCAGTCTGGGCTTTAAATGGTCACAAAGAAATGCCATGGGAATGATGCTCTGGTGGGAAGCTGTTTCCAGGTGGGAAACCACCACTGTTGGAGCCCAAACAAAACCCTGGGGCAGGACCAGGATCCGTCCCGCCTCGGCAGAGCCGGGATTGAGCCGCACGGTCACCGCTGGCACCTCCCGCTCTGGGCTCTGTGGATGCAGGCAGCCCCCAACTCGTGTGTTCCCAGGGGGGATGCTTCAAAATGACCCCCAGCACGGGGAGAGCAGCAGCACCCCGTGCCTGATGGTCCCTCTGCCCTTCGCATCTCCCCTGCCAGGGACAGCACGGAGACGCCGTCCAACCCACCCCGGCCCACCTCCGCCCTCCACCCCGGGCGGC
>NW_009649307.1:170707-175109 GCF_000708025.1 Charadrius vociferus
CGGCGCCGCATCCCCGTTGGACCTCATTTCAAAAAAAAAAAAAAAAAAAACAACCCAAAAAAAACCCCCCAACATAGGAATGTGCTGCTTTTTCCATGTTGTGTTTTCTTCGGAGGAGAACTGCTTACCCAAGGGCAGCTCCTTTCTGAATCAGGGCAGAGCAGCCAGAGCCTCCCGGGGAGGAGAAGTTGGGATCAGGCTCTGCCTCCACTTCCACTCCGCTGCTGCACCAGGGCTGAGCATTTTCGGGAGCCTCCGGGGTCCGCGATTTTGGCACCGGCACCGAGCGGGGCTCATTCCTCACCCAGCTCAACCGCCCCCCAGCCCCGACACCTCCACCCACAGCCTCAAACCCTGCGCTGTCCTCTGCCCCCTCCGGACCCCACAGCCGAAGCCGCGGGGGCAGATGCGGGACCAAGACACGAGGCACCTCTGAGCTCCGAGCCCTCAGCACCGACCGCGCATCCCTCTGCCAGCTCCAGCCCGTCGTTGCCCAACCGGCTCTCTGCCTCCTCTCGGGCTTTTATTTTTGTCCTATAACCCCGCCAGCCGTTGCTATTTCCATGGGAACCCTCCTGAAATCTGTAGCAATGTGTCCGCCGGGGTCACCGAGCCTCCCTCTCCCCTGTGCCCTATATTCCAAGCCCCGTCGCTGCCCATCTCCGGTTACAGGTGACATTTCTCTCTAATCCCAGGGAGGCTGCCGCTCTTTGGAAGGGAGCAGAAGGTGCTGGAGCCTGGGGACACATCCAGGACATGCAAACGCCTTTGTCCATGACGGATGCTGGCGGGATGCTGCTGCCTCTGAGTGAACCACGGGCGAGAGGCTGGTGTGAGATGGGATGGAAACCGGGAGCAGAGTGCCCCCAGCTCAGGGAACCCCAGTTCTGCTCTGTACGGAGCTCTTGACCCAGCTGTGCCGCATGGTCATCAACGATGAGTTAAAGTCACCTCAGTGCACTCGGAGGGGAGATGTTCCCATGGTGGGAGAGAGGGGCACCATCCCCGGCGTAACCAGGCGGCAAAGCCAAGCCCCCTGCAGAGTGGTGCCTCCAAAACTCCAGCTCTCGCCACGTCCTCGGCCACCCAACACATGTTTGAGCTGCCGGGAAGGAAAGCAGCGGCACCGAGCGATCTGCTGCAGCACACCGCTTCCCCGGCTTTGCACCACGATACGGGCGTTCAGCACCCACCACGGGTTTTTGGCAAGTTTATCAGAGCAAGCACACACCAAGGATGGGAGAAAGGGACCAGATGAAGAAAGTCTGCAGACCACAGCATGGCACGAGCCTGCTCCGGGAGCTGCATCGCGCTGGGCACGAGGATGGCATCTCCAAGGGAGCTCTCGCCACCCCTCACTTGGATGACTCAAGGAATTGGGGATTTGAGACATGTCTCAGGCTTTCAAATTCTCCGTTAATCAAATCCCAAGTGCTAAAAGGAATCAAGAGACATGAAAAGTGTTGCTACAGAAGTAGGGGGTGGGGGAAGGAAACAAATAAAACCACCCCCCTGGTCCCCAGCGACAGAGCAGCCCGCTTCTGCATCATATCTCATCTGGGAAAAATTATATGTTGTGAATTACGTGCTTCTTTGGAAAAGCCTTAAAGGAGATTTAATAAAATGAGACAAGCTAATAATATAGGGAATGAATAGCAACCCTGGATGCTGCATCTTGATTTAATCAGATGCTTTTCCCCAGGGGGACGAGCAAGAGCTATAGCTAAACCTTCCCTTCTCTTCCCTACCCAGCTGCTCCCCTCTTCCTCCAGCCTCTCGCTCCTTCTCCCATCCCAGGGGAGCAGCCAGGGCAAGATTTGGGGTCCCACAAGACCCCACTGTTCGCCAGCAGCCACTGGGAAACGCACAGCCCGCGCTGGTTATTTGTGAGCGAGCTAACGAGCAGCACGCCAGGGTGCGGTACAGCGAACAGGGGGAGGGTCCCTGTCCGAAGAACAGGGTCCTGGGGAAGAAAAGCAGGAATTGGGGAGCCAGGAAAGCCGGGCTGGGGAGCAGGCTTGGCTCCGTGCGCCCGCAAAGTCCTGTCTGGAGCCAGGGAACGCTCTGTGCCGCTCTGCAGGGAGCAAGCCCTTGGTAGGACGAGAGCATTTAAACAGCAAAGTTAAAGAGCTCATGTCGGATGTGCTCCTCTCCGCGGGGTCTGTGTGTGCCGGGGCGGGAAAGGTACAAACGCCTGTTCCAGCCTTGGCTTTGCCACCGCTTGGACCCGTAGGACCCGGCTGGGAACGGAGGTCGGCGGGACCCCCGGGTGATGATCCTTCCCGTCTCCGCAGCACGCTCCGAAATCAAAGCCATGTTCTGATGTAATTGTTCTTTTCTGAGTATCCCCCCGCTCGCCTGTCCCCAGGCCGGGCGGCGCGATGCACGTTCCCGCCTCCTGGTACATTTTGCTTCCTACATTCTCGCAGAGGCTGGTGCTGCTGCGAGCTTTATTTCGCTGCTTGCACAGTTTGTCCAAGCCGGACCCTGGGGAGCTGCACGTTCTGTTGCTGGGATGTTTGTGTGACTTTCGTGGAATTTCCTTTCCTCAGCCACTTGCTCGCGGCCGCCGGGTGGGTTTTGTTTGTTGGCAGGTGGCTGGTAAACCTGCGAGGGTGCAAATAGGGAGAGAAATAGCAAGAACCTGGGGACTGATCTGTGCTGAAGATGTTCGATTCCGTTCAAGGTGTCTGCAGTCGCTGGGTTTCGCGCGCAGCAGCCTGCCTGAGGCTCTTGCTGTACCGAGCAGCTGCGTGAAAGAGCCTGTATCCTCCAAAATCAGGCGAGGAGCAAAACACCCTGCAAACGGCAGGGTCGAACTCTGCGCAGGCGGTACGGCAGCTGGGGCAGGGGGGGAAATACTGTTTTACCTGCCCCTGCTTAACACTCGGGCTATTTGCAGTCAAGTCAAAAATAGGTGGTGATTTTTAACGGAGTCATAACTGTGGGAAGGCTTTGCCTCCCAGCGAGGTGGCTCCTTTCTCATCCATCACTGGCAGCCCGCTCCCAGCTCGGGAGATGAGTTTCTAGATGATGTTGGGGGAGACTTAGTCTAATGCCTCGTAATGCTCCTCTCCTCGGGCTCTGCATCACTCTGCGAGGCACTGGGCTCTGGGATAGGGCAGGCAGCGCCCACGTCCTCTCCCTGGGAGCTCCCGCAGCCATCGGGATTCCTTTGCCTGCCCAGGGTCCCTGCCCATGCTCCTGGGGGGGGTCCCCAGCAGGGTGGCTCCGGTCGCATCCCTCACCCCTGATCCGAGCCTACTGTATCCCGGCAGCATCTGCCTCGCGGTGTGCTCTGCCTGTGCTGTCGCCAGCGCGCCTTTTGGAGGGAGCAAATGGATTTTCCATCACTGAAGCCTGTTAACCTAAGAGTAGGCTTCGAGCAGGCTATTTTTACCTGTTCCTGGCACTATTAATAGTTGTATGGTTAACAATAAACGCCAATCGAGATATTCGATTTGTCTGTCCCCCAGAGGTCGACGCTTCCTATTCCGCTTGTTGTTTTCCATCAACTGCTTCAATTAAATGATCTTTTTTGTTATTTCGGGGTGATCCATTTGTGCTCTGCAAATGGCTATTAAACCTCGTCGCTGTCTCGCACACAGATCAATAAACATGGGAAACTGTCCCACTTTCTCTCCCCAAAGCGTCCTTGTGCCTCTGCTGCCGGGGAGGATGTTTCCCTGCGGGCAGGGATGGGGCTGCAAAGGGCTTTTTAAACTGCTGCTCCTTCCCACCCCACAGATGACCGCAATTCCTCCGTAAACCCTCAAACAGCGTTTAAATTAATATCCAAGTGTGAGACCACACGCAGGGGAGATGAAAAGCTCAGCGGTGCCCGTTTCCCGAGCGGTGCTGATGAAATGCACCATGCTGCACAAATTCGTGTGTTCTAGCTGTCCCTGAGGTCCCTCTCGGTGTTGTAGGTGAGGCTTCTGCTACCCTGGGCTTTATTTAAGCATCACCTTCTGCTAAGTTTCTTTTCTAATAGATCCTCACAGGTTTGTTCCATACAAACTTTCTCCTCAGCCCTGTGGGGTCTGAGGGCTTTCCTCGGGCCCCATCTCTCACTCATTGATGGCACAGAGATCCATCCCTCAGCACAGCGACGCTCCTGTTTCCCCGAGGACTCTTGCCGGGGTGCTCAGGAAGATGCTGGTTGGGTCAAGCCGCGGTCCTGCCGTGTCCCGGGATGGGGCTGCCTGCTCTGGTCCTTGCGTCTAGCTCCAGTGACACACAGTAACTCAGCACCCGACAAGACCAAACCCCTGATACGAAGCAGCACCATGCACCCTGCCCGCCCTGGCAGCAAACCCTGCTGCCTGCGCTGTGCCTGCATCCCTGCGAGCATCCTTCCTCCTCCTCCTCCGGGCAGCTTCCCCCCCGCCTCCTCCGGCCC
>NW_009649307.1:176463-184818 GCF_000708025.1 Charadrius vociferus
CGGGCGGCCGTGCAGAGCTCACAGCGGCCTTTCCTGCGAGGGGAGAAGGGCTGAGCAGCCGGGCAGACATCGCCTTCCTCCTGCTCCTCTTCCTCCTTCTTCTCCTCTTTCCTCTCGGCGCAAGCTGCCCCTTCGCCGGCTTCAATGAAACTGGCAGCGATGATCAAGAAGATGTGTCCCAGCGAGGCCGAGCTGAGCATCCCCGCCAAGAACTGCTACCGCATGGTCATCCTGGGCTCCTCCAAGGTGGGCAAGACGGCCATCGTCTCGCGCTTCCTCACCGGCCGCTTTGAGGAGCAATACACGCCCACCATCGAGGACTTCCACCGCAAGTTCTACAGCATCTGAAACTGGCAGCGATGATCAAGAAGATGTGTCCCAGCGAGGCCGAGCTGAGCATCCCCGCCAAGAACTGCTACCGCATGGTCATCCTGGGCTCCTCCAAGGTGGGCAAGACGGCCATCGTCTCGCGCTTCCTCACCGGCCGCTTTGAGGAGCAATACACGCCCACCATCGAGGACTTCCACCGCAAGTTCTACAGCATCCGCGGTGAGGTCTACCAGCTTGACATCCTGGACACGTCGGGCAACCACCCCTTCCCAGCCATGCGCCGCCTCTCCATCCTCACAGGTACTTGGCTGGGGAGCGCTAGGAGGAAGAGGGAGAGAGGTCCCTTGCCAGATTTCAGGTGTTCTTGCCCAGTTTGGGGATGTTTCTTCAGTCCTGGGAGGAGGGAGGTGGGATTTTGTGTGTACACAAGGTGGGCAATATTGCTCCCTGCACAGGGTGGACAGGAGGATGCAGGACCCAGGTGCTGCCTGGTCCTTCCCTCCCCAAGTCTCTACATGGCTTAGGTAGCAGGTCTGTGTGTCCCCGTCCCTGCAACTATCTCACGTTCCCTTTTTGTCTCCAGGAGACGTGTTCATCCTTGTGTTCAGCCTGGACAACCGGGACTCCTTTGAGGAGGTGCAGCGCCTGAAGCAGCAAATCCTGGAGACCAAGTCGTGCCTGAAGAACAAAACCAAGGAGAACATAGAGGTGCCCCTGGTCATCTGTGGCAACAAGGGCGACCGGGACTTTTACCGGGAGGTGCAACCCCGGGAGATCGAGCAGCTGGTAGGAGGGGACCCCAAAAAATGCGCCTACTTTGAGATCTCGGCCAAGAAGAACAGCAGCCTGGACCAGATGTTCCAGGCGCTCTTCGCCATGGCCAAGCTGCCCAGCGAGATGAGCCCTGACCTGCACCGCAAGGTCTCGGTCCAGTACTGTGACATCCTGCATAAGAAGGCTCTGAAAGGCAAAAAGCTGCTGAAAGAGGGGGGCCGGGGCAGCACGGAGGAGGCGTACGGCATCGTGGCCCCCTTCGCCCGGCGACCCAGTGTCCACAGCGACCTCATGTACATCCGGGAGAAAGCCATCGGCGGTGGGCACGGCAAGGAGAAGGACCGCTGCGTGATCAGCTAGGAGCCCCCGCTCGCCCCGCGATGGGAAGGAAGGAAGGAAGGGAGGGGGGAAAGACGCTTGTTTCCGAATTGACTTTGGGCAGGCAGGAGGGTGGGCAGGCGCCCACCTGGGCAGAGAGGGGGTCGCCTCTTCCCCAGCCTCCCTCCTCCCGAGGGATCGCTTTCATCGCCTCCCTCCCCCGGGGGTGCGTTTTGGGAGCGAGGGATGCAAAGGGGGAGGCTTTGGAGGGCAGGAGGGGGTTGTCACTGGGACCAGCATCCTCCGGGCAGAGAGACAGGGAAAGGGTGAGCTGCTGGGCAGCCAGGTGGGAGGATGAGCGTGGAGGGCACGGACCTTGGTGTTTCTTTCCCTCCCAAACCACCCAGCCTTGGGCACTGCCTTCAGGAGGGAGGGCAGAGGCCTGCCAACACCTGCTTGGGGCTTTTGGGGTTGGTTTTTTGTTGGTTTGGTTTTATTTTTCAAGTTGAGAAGCTGTGCACGGACTCTGGCTCAGTGTCGTGTGTTCATCTGTGTTTGCAAAACACGTGCAGAAGACACTCCTAAGCTGTTGCAAAGACATTGCAGAGTTACAGCCCAAATGGACCAAAAAAACTGACTCTTGTTTACATTTGTCTTGTCTGATTCGCAAGATTTGGGGAGGGTGGGGGGAGTGGGAAGGGTTTTTTAAATAATAGGCACTTTATGTAGGTATTGGTTGTCATTGACATGAACAAAAAATCTTCAAGTGTTTCTACTGTGGGTGAAACTTGATGTTTTATTTTTTCTACAAATTAATAAAATCTTTTTAAAATGATACCTGTGGGTTTGCCTTTGCTTCTTCGCCCGGCCCTGTAGCACCACCAAATCCTGTTAAACCGAGACCTGAGCCCAGCTCCGAGGTGCTAAAAACAGCCCCTCGACTCAATCCCTTTATTACCCCATCTTCTCCGACTCCCAGTGCAAAGGTTTCCGTCTCTGCAAGCAGACGATTTCTTGCCACACAGGGTAACGAGGGGCCACGAGCAGAGTTAGTTACTCAAACGGGTCACCGAGCCAGGACTCTTTCCTCACTTCACTAACGCCGAGTGACGATCCTGCCAGCCCCATTACACGCCGGGCATTGGCATGTGGTTCACTGCAGAAACCAAGCAAACTGACATCACTTCATTATAAAGAGCTGATTGTGTTTCATGCCTTTTCCTGATTAACTAAGCACACTTTAATGATGTCAACAGAGAGTGATTCATTTGCGCCCCGTCCGGGATATTGTTTTTATTTTGCAATATGAGTAAAGGAAGTACTTTGCTCGAAAGGTCACCTTTGCATTTGATGGTTTTTAATCTCGTCCTAATAACAAGTTGCAGTAACCACTGCTAGAAGTGAAAGGGAAAGGGGAAAGCTCTTCAAAGAACAGCTCCAGCTTCTGTTTCAGTTCATTTTCAGCCCCCGTTTCCCCCCCTCCACGTGGCAGAACAAATCTTTGTTTAATACATATTCATGGCAAAAAAAAAAAATCTATCAAAGCCACAAAACGAAGGTGGGCGAGTGAGGCTGCAAACCAAACCACTTCAGTTTCGTTTGAAACTTGGATTCAAGTTGACAGAGTTAACTTGTTTCTGTGCTCGGTGCCAAACATTTCTTTGGAAACACGTTGTTTCTTCCAGCTCCGCATATGCCCTGATTTCACAGGAACAGCAACTGGCAAAAAAAAAGGGAAACCACTGTCCAGGCATGAGACACAAGAATTTATTGAGCTGGGACAGGCAATGGCTGGCAGGAAGGTAATTTCAGTAATAAACCGAGTGTACGTTGTGCTTTGTTTATCTTGGTGTTCTGCTTTACTCGGAGTTTACACACTGGCACCTTCCCAAAGAAAGTACTAGTAAAGTGTTCCAGCGGGGACAGGGTAATCTCTAGGGTACAGGTGAGTCACAACCACCCCAGGTCCCAGGGAGCAGAATTACCTGCCTCTTGGTTTAGCAAAGGAAAATCCTACCCAAACAGACCTTGCTTCTCTTCTTTGGAAGGCACAAGTGCTGCCTGCCCTTGGATGGTGATTCTCGATGGATATTGTATTTCACTAGCTGGTTTTTAACCTCTTCCACTACTGACCTGCACCATCTTTCAGCGTAATTCAGAGAACTGTGAGATTTAAGGTCCCATCACATCTTTGTTAGTCGGCGAGACGCAGTGCTGCTTACCGGGTTGTTATCAGCCACCGTAACAGCCAACAGCGGGGCAGGGGCCAGGGAGCCCTGGGATCCGTCTTAATACCATACAACATTCAAGAGCTTTCCATCAGCCGCTGGCAAATGTACAAGCTGCTCAAATGCCTGTGTTTGTGGGAAGCCCCTGGAGCACTTCGGATGTGGAACTGACCCGTCCTGTTGAGCCTGACTTCTGTCACGTGTGGAATAGCTAAAAGCTCTTGTCGTTTATGCCCTTTGTTTTGATTCTGCTTTCAAGATCGAGACACTCAATGTACTGCCTACAAGCTGCACTCGCCCGAAGAGATTTACGCACCCAAAGCCTACCAAAATCCGCTCCCCTGGCAGTCCCTGCTTTGCTCTCCCAAGTCGCCCTGCTTCCAAAAAAGCGATGTCCAGACACAGAAGCTGGGCCCAGGCTGCACATGTCCTCTGTGCTGCTGAAGTCCTGCCCCTGCTCAGCCCACATCCACTCAGTGAACACACAAGAGGGGAAGTTTGGAATTTCTATAGCTTTACTTGACTCATCTCAGACACAACCATCACTTGTTTAAAAAGAGAGAAAGAGAGAGAAATACAAAAGTAATTGAAAGCAATCTTTCCTCTTTCGACACACACAGACTGGAAAGTGCCCCAGAGACCCTTTCCAGGAGCAGGGCCAAACAGCTCACACTTCCTTCGCATGCTCCCTTTCGATGTTTGGCCACTTTTAAGTGAAAAAAGATTGCAGAAAATCTCCACTTTTTCTTGTTGAAGTTAACCAGCAGGTACTTTGACCCTTAGAGAGAAGAAAACATAATGTGTCCTGCTTGCCTGAATGTAAAAAAATACCACCTCACCCCACCCTGAGAGAAAACAGAAGAGATGCATATATAAATGCACAGTCCTACAGCAGATCAAAGTGAATGTACCGCTGTAATCATCATACGTGAAGCACACAGTGTTCTGGTTCAGTGTCACATGCCTGTGATCCACACAGACACAACTTCAGAGCAACGCCACCAAAAAAGCGTTAAAGAAAGTAAACTTCTGCCACCTTTTTCTCTCCTGTTCAGCCGGGAGAGGAGGTATGTCAGACCCGGAGAGCTGAGCTGCGCCCTTCCTACTCCTTGGGGATTTCAAACATGCAAAGGCTCTTGTACTTCTGCAGCAGTTCATTTTTGGTCCGGACCTGCTCCCGCAGGTTCTGCAGCTGCTGCTGCTGCTGCTCTGGGCTCACACCGATGCCGGGCATGCTGCTGATCAGCTTCCTCATCTCCTGGAACTTGTTCTTCAGCTCATTCAGCACCTGGTGAACATCCTGGCTGTCCTTGTCCATGCTGCAGAAGAGAGAAAATTAA
This sequence comes from Charadrius vociferus, assembly GCF_000708025.1. NCBI lineage: Eukaryota > Metazoa > Chordata > Aves > Charadriiformes > Charadriidae > Charadrius > Charadrius vociferus. Next base: position 181,454 of record NW_009649307.1, read on the forward strand.
GACATTGTTGAATTCTCCTATCGGAAATGCCCCTTCAGCCTGCAGGGGTGACTGTCATTTCCAGTACAACCAGGGCTTAAACTGGAATTCACTGGGAAATTTCTGTTCTTGGTATCTAGCTACACACACCTAATTCACCTATCCCAGTAAAATGGACACCGATAGATAGACAGACTGGGTAGCCTCTGGGGCAAACTGGTTTCCTGCTAATTTCCAGCACACAATCCAGTTACTTCAGGACCCATCAGTTGGGTTAGGAGCCGGTCTGCAGCTTTAAAACATTACCATGGAGCAGGTAATGGAGCATGGAGCTAAATTCTTCCTCTGTTTGAACTCCCGTATCTCTCTTTGGGGAAGGTAAGATTACATACGTATGTTGTGTGTACGCACCTAGAAAAAAAGATCTCAGTTTCACCCGTGACCTGTTGCTGCTGTAATACAAAAAATCAATGCAGTCAAACTGCTTGACAGCGGAAAATAGAAACTGTTCCCCAAAGTATCAGAGTATCCAATGGCAGAGAAAACAGTACTGTGGAGCTTTAAAATGACTCTCTGGGGATATATACCTAATAAAAGAGAAGCGACAGGGGTTTTTTAGTTGTTTTTTTGGGTTGGTTTTTTTTTTTAAGAGCAGCACAATTGGTTCTGCAGCCAGCTCTGTGCTTTTCAAGTGTTCAAGATCAGTGTTGTCTGAGGCAGCATCTGCCCTCAAACCCTCATTAGTATCTGCTGCAGCTTTGTTAGCACCAGCGAGAAGTTTTACCAATTCCAAGCAAAAGCGAGTCCCTGCTTCCAGGGTGCCTGCTAATAACGAGTGATGGATTCTAACCGTCTTTGAAAACTGGGAGGCCATTCAATAGCCAGACCTAAAAATAAATCTGCTTGGCATGACCAGGGCAGAGAGGTGCTCGATTATAACTTTGGAGAATCATGACATGGCTGAGAGCAAAACTTTTAACCAGATGGTCGCGGTTCGTTTCAAAAGGAACAAAATATTCATTACTCCCTTCTAAATAAAACTGCAGCTGGTACTATAATGTATCCCCATTATGCAGGCATTCACGGTCAGGTCGGCAGTGGAAAAATACAAGCACACACACAATCCCATGGCACGTCTCGGGAAGGATGGGTTGACACTGCCTTTAATCCACCATCGCTGCAGGCTGGCTTTGAGAGGGATATCCTTGCCTCTCCAGGCCTCCCCAAGCTTTGTTCCCTTCCCCGCACATAAAGAACTGACGCCTGCCTGTCCGACTTGTTGATCCAAAGGAATAATTATTTCAGGTTTGTTTGTTTTTTTTTTTCAGATGGGTGGCTTTCCGGCTGGATGAAGCCACTGAAGTGACTCCCTATTTGAGGGGATGGACAGGCAGGGGTGAGGAGGTGTGGGAAGAGACTTCAGCTGCCTGCAGTAACACAGGATTCAACCCACCACTCAACCACCACAGCCTGTGCTGACGGACTGCACATAAGACCTGCCTTAAGGCACAGTGTTCTTCATTACACCAGTACAACCCACTGTTGGTGGAGATGTGCTGGGACCTCAGCGGCAATGCCATTTGACTGTACAAGGGTGAAACTATCAGCAAGCCCTGCTTGGGAAACTTTCTCAAGACCCAAACAACAGGAAAGAGCACGTGTCCTTGAATGTAAGCAAATTTACGCGATACATCCTCACTCCCAAGCACAGAGTCACCTTGGAGATGTGTCTTCACGGCTGAGTCAGTGTCAAAACAGCAGGGCTGGGCTCTGCGACTAGCAGCAGCGTTAAAGGATAATACGTTTGCCATCTGTCAGGGACATGAGGCAACACATCCCACCGCTTGCCTCTGTGTTCCTACCCGTCTGCAGCACTGTTCAGTGTACCTATGTCTGCTCAAGCTGCGCAGGAAATGCCGTGTGCGAAGCTGAGGGAGGTAGCTGGGTAGCGGGAGTGGGTGGTTCAGTGGGACAGGGCACAAGATATCCTAGGGACTGTCATCTGCGGGGCACCATGACCTGCTCAGTGACATAAAGGAATCTGGGAGGTCTCAGCCCATGGCTACTGCCCACTTTGCTTATGTACATGTATGCATCTGGCAATGGGCTCAGCCTCACTTCTGTGGTCTGAAGGGACCAGGCAGAATCGAAGTTGGGGGCAACTGCCCACCCCCAGCCCAACGGGGAAATTTAGGAAAATCAGAGGGTTTGCGTTCTCACGCCTGTTCTGTATCCAGAGCAGTGTGGCAGGAGGTCATTCCTTGCCATGGCTCAGGCTGCAGAGCCATTAAGGGTGAACCTCCCTCATCTTTCAGATAAGCTTCATGCAAGTGAAACATCAGCAGGACACAAACCAGCCTCAGCTCCCAAATAAGCACACAGGGAAAGGGCAGCCAGGCCCACAACCAGTAACAAGGGAACTCATGCTTCCCATGCCCTCTGTGTGCCCAAGTGAGAGCATGGAGCTGCTGTAGATGGATTTTCATGGCAGAGCCATGTCCCTATCGGGACCTCAGACAAGCATCTCTGAAGGGGTTACCCTGGGCCAGAAACATCGCAGTTCTCAGCACCCTCGTACAAGTACCTTTTACCTCTATAGTACTTATCTTGAACCGGGAAGAGAACAATTTAACCCACACCACTGCAGAAGCCATCCTCCTTTTTACAACCCAAAAATCCTGCCCCAGCACTGCCTGTACTTTCTGAGGCTGTTATCAGCCAAACAGTACAGTTATATGAAGCAATAACCCAGCACAAGTACAACGCTCCTGGTCCAGGGTGTTAATGGTGGGGCAGTGTACCTGGGTATGGGAGCACCTGCACCACCCAGATGACCCAAACACCACCCAGGTACTGGTGTGACTCAGAGCAGAGATGCACTTGGGGCTGTGCCAGCTCCCTCAGACACTCTTCCCAGGAACTCCAGCTGGGAGGAAAAAGGGCAAAGGAGATGCTGGGACATCAGAAAGCATCATTAGAGGTGTGACTGCATTGCCCTGCTAGCCATGCGGGGCACCCTGCAGATGTTGGTGGTTGGAGAGCATAATTAGAAGGAGGATCCCATTGTCCTGCTCCCCATCCAGCACACCCCAAGGATGTTGGGGGCTGGAGAACATCATTAAAGGGGGTTCCCATTGTCCACTCCCTGTCCAGGGCAACTCTGAGGATGCTGAGGGTGGAAAAGCATCATTAGAGGGGGCACCCCCATAGCCCCCGCTCCCCACCCACGGCACCCCGAGGACGCTGGGGGTCAGACAGCACCATTAGAGGAGGGTGGCTGGAGCAGGGGTGAGAGGTCCTGTCCCGATCCCGGTCCCGCTGCAGGGCAGCTCCCGCTATGCGGTGCCCGGCGGGGGAGGCCCGGTCCCGGCGGGGCGGGGCAGGGG
>NW_009649307.1:185041-194957 GCF_000708025.1 Charadrius vociferus
GCTTGGGCCTGGGCCTGTGCGGGGCCTGGGCCTTCACCCGAGCTTGGGCCTGGGCCTGGGCCTGGGGCTGGACAGGTCTTCTCCTCAGTTTGAGCCTGGGCCCCGGCATAGGCCCGGGCCCGGGCCTACATTGGGCCTGGGCCTGGGCCTGGGCCTTCCCCTTCCCCTTCCCCTTCCCCTTTCTCTTCTCCTGAACTTGGGTCTGAGCCTGAGCTTGAGTTTGAGCTTGACCTTGGGCCGGGGCTGGGACCTGAGCCTGAGCCAGGTCTGGGCCTGGGCCTGAGCTCGGGCCATGCCCCTGAAACACCGGGGGGGGGGCTGTTTCATCAATCCCCCCTCCCTCCTGAGCCCCCCGCGCCCCGCTGGCACATCGCCCCGCGCAGGACCGAGGTGGGAGGTTGGAGGAAGGACAGACCATGGGGTCCCACACCCCGAGGGCATAGCGAGGAGAAGGGGTCCCAGGAACCATCCAGCACTGGCCTGGCAGCAGCTCCCAGGCCCTCGCAGTGCTCCAATTGGTGTTCCAAGCCTGCGTGCGTCCCTCTGTTTTGAGCCAAATCTTGGGGGAAAAATTGCGTTACTCTGTACTAAATCAGTAACCGTGGCAGGGTTTCACTGTCTCTTTTGGATCCCAGCTTTCTGCTATAGTTTTTCATTAGTTGGCGTTCTCAGTTTGACTTTAATGCAATACGTCAAGGGGACTGAGTGATGGGGACATGGTCTTTGTAGTGCCTTAAAAGATGGATGCTTACGTGGGACCAGGCTTTCTGCCCGAGGGAGGAAGCACGGCTGACATCAGTCGGAGGGAAAGCAAGCTGGAGTGTTGGCTGAGAGCCTGGGCTAGAAACTGGAGGAGTCTGGAGGAAAAGACACAGGAATGTGGTGTCAGGGCTGGGACCGCTGTGAAGCTGGGAGAGGGGGAAGAAATGGGGCTGTGGTGTGACAGAGGGTGGAAAAGCGGCTTTAGATGGCGTGTGGTTGAGGCTCAGAGATGGAGGATGATGCCCCTCTGCACCAAACGCCCTCAGAGTTTCTTTCAGCAAACTGCTGCTGCTGCTGTGTTTAAACTCCTCCATCAACACAAAGGATCGCAGCACTAATAATACCAGCCACAGCCATGCGTTTTTCTTCCTGGGTTGGCTTACAGAAAATGTGTAATTTAATTTTTCATTTGCAATAGGCCCCCCTGCTCAACAGTTAGGGGCTGAGGGTGACTGGGAAGGCAATTTTCTTTTTCAAACCAATTTCTTTCGAAAAGCAAACAGAGGCTATTTATATCTTAAATGAGAATTCTGGTAACCATTTAGACGTGGAGTATTGACTGTTTGCTCTAAATATAGCAGATGCAATCGCTCACTTTGTTCCTACTGTCAGGAATAGATCCCGTCTCGGGCGCTGATGCTGGAATGTGTGATGGAGCCTGGGGGAGCCCAGGTCCCACAGAGCAGATCCCTGCGGGGAGGCTGGTGGTATTTATGGTCCTTGACTGAGCCAAGCAGGAGGTACAGGATGCTGTGTCCTTCGCGTAGGGCTGAGCCGAGAGGTTCATTTCTGTCACTTTTTATGGGCTGTTTCTAAAGTGAGACTTGATTCAGGCTCCATGGGGGACACTTTCCTCTGTACTGTGCTGGTTTTAACTCTCCCCTTGACTTCACAGAGGAGGGCGGCTAATTGCTAGGCTGCTGGACGCCTGCCTGTGATGGGTGAGTCAGGCAGTCATTAGAGCAGGTGACAACATGCAGATACCATTCAGCCGTACCTAAAGCCCTGTCAATCAGCATTTCTTTGTGCCACTTGGTTCCCATTTTGGGTCATGTGTTCCCACAGCAGCTGGAACACGCAGCTTTATCTAGTTGGCGTTTCTCCCTGTCCCTGCGTCTCACCTTCCCTTTCTCATGGGAACAGCTCTTCCAGCTCCCTCAGGTGACCCATCTCTGTCCTTTGGGCTTTGTCATGTTTCGCGGCAAGTCCAGGGGAGAGCAAAGATGTTTTGCGGTAGGGTTGTGGTTCGACAGGCTCCTCCGCCACTGAAAATGCTGGTGAATTGGCTGGATGAGACTGTGTGGTCACCATTTGAATGTCAACCTGTGCGAGGGGCACAGTAGAGGTGTTGTCTATACCGTGACAGTGTGTCCATATACCTGGTGAGGGCTGCGGGCAGAGGTGAGACCCAGCTGAAAGGTCTCACAGGGAAGAGAAGACATTTTGGGCATGCAGACAAGTGTGGACCTCAGGCAAGGAGCAGTGCTGTTGTGCCCTAATCTTCACCTGTCCTTGTGGAGCTCCAGGCTGTGAGACCCTTGTCCCCATCTAGGTTACGTCCTTGTAATGCAGTTCCTAATAGATATCGCCAACAACATGGTCTTCCCCATCCACGTCACTTTGCAGTCCTGTTGGGATCTCCATCTTGGACAGAAGGGCTGTGTCTGACCATCCTCTCTTCTCATGCAGAGCTGGTGTTGCTCTGCAGTTCTTCCTAATTTTCAGTCTGGCTTTTTTCACCCACTGTCAGTTCCTCAGCAGAAGGGTTTCAATGAGCAACCTATGAAAACTCCTAGTGAAACAGTTAAAACATGAACACGGATGCTTAGTGTTGAATGAAAAGAATAATTTCCACCTGGATGTGGTAATAAACCTGAAGTGCAAAGGATCAACCTGTTCCTCGCATTTGGTTGTGGCTCTTTGTATAACTCATTTGCTGGACAGCCAGTTTCTGAAATGTGCAAATGTTTCCAAACCATCTGATCTCCCGCATCTTAAAGCCATGGTGTGCACTCCTTGCTTACCCAAACATTTGGTTAACCCATTATCCTAAAAACCAGTTGATCAAATAAGCTGTATCCAGAGCCTCTTTTGGTATTGCCGGTTTCCTTTATGATACCAGTTATTCTTTTTTTTTTTTTTTTTTTTCTCTGTCATTTCTATACACATTGCACCTCTTGTCTGCTTCCAAAGGTAACTTCTGAGGGATTTACCACCAGTTATTTAATCCAGCACCAGGTGACTCTGTGCCTTTCACCATTTCCTTACAATGACTTGATGTTTCTATACTGATGGTCTGGCATTTTGCTGTGCTCCACTTCTCGCTGCTGGACCATCTGGAGCTTGTTGTGCTGTTGCTACCAGCTCTGTTACTACCTTTTACTATGCAGCTATCACCAGGTTGAACTTTGTCTCATCCTTCTGCTCCTTCACTGCATCGTCAGCCTGAATTTTCTATTTAAGTCTTGCTAAGCTGCCGTGGTGGGATAAGCCTGTATTGCTAGGTTGGGAAGGTGTTGTCAGGGTTGTGGTCACCTGGGACAGGGTGGTAGGAATGAGAAGTTACAGCTCCAGCCCTCGGCTGTGATCAGCAGCACAGAAATGTTGGACCTTTTCATTAGGTCATGGATGTGATCCTGCAACGGCTCAGGTTCCTGGCCAAGATCCTCCTAATTTTGACTGGATGGGAATTTCATCTCAGGCTCTGCCCTGTCTTGAGTCCTGGTGTCATTCGGGGACCGTTTCAGGGCCGTGGTGTCCTGGGCTTCTCAGGGAGTGCTGATGGGAATGGGGGGGGGTCATAAGCTGAGTTTCATCCTTTGAAGCAATGTTTTAGCAAGAGAAATTTAGGCCCTGGACGTCTCACCGCCCCCAGACACACAGTCCTGCACTACCACATGCTCCCAGAGCTGCTGGTGCTCCAGGTACTGTCAGGGTTTATGATCCAACTGGTGTGAACAAGCAGCACCAAACGCATCCAAAGTACCCCAGTGCCTCCTGGAGCTCACCATGCTTTGGCAGAGCTGATGGCTGCTGGGGAAACCCTGCAATGCCCCATCCCAGGGCTGCGGTGGGGAGGAGGGCTGTCATCCTGTGGCCTGGGAGACGCTGTCCTGAAGGAGAGTGGCTGCCTCTCCTGGGGACCACACCATACAGGACAGAGCCTGGGACAAGAGGTGGCACAGGAGGTTTGCCCAGGCTGCTTGTAGCTCCGGGTTGGGTGTCAGAGCTGCAGAACATTGGCCTGGCCGTGAAGGCCAGCGCTTTGGTGCACCAAGCCTCTCGGTGGGGAGAATGTGGATGATTCAAGGACAGAGGGAGTGTCCAGCGATCTCCTGATGTTCACTGATGCCACCCCACTGCTGAGCAAACACGGGGGCCGGCCTGGGCTACAGGCCACCCTGGGGGAGGCACCCAAACTAGTGCGTGGGCAGGGGGAGCACAGAGGGCTGCTTGCGTAAAGTCAGCTACGCAGAAATGCAGATCCAGGAAAACATGCAGCCGGATCAGCCGCAGCCCCGAGCCTGGCCCATCTCTGGGCACATGTGGCTCTGGATCTTGCTGTCTCCATCAGGCAGCTCTTTGCCCGTGGTACATCCCGGGGTGGTGGGTGCTGGGAGCCACCAGACCCTGCAGGGTTCCAGCAGGTCATCCTAGAGCCGGGCTTGAGCACTCCCAGCCTCAGTTTCCACCCAGTGCAAAAGGGTGGAAGTCACCGGGCAGGAGCAAGGCAGGAGCTTGGAGTGTGAATTTGGGGTGTCCCTGACAAAACCTACTCCTGCAGAGGGAAGTGCCCTTGTTACCACTAGGCAAAACCAGCCCCGGATCCCTGCTGGCTCTCGCCCGCAGCGCGGTGACTCAGCAACGTCCCTGCAATTATTTACAAATAATGAGTTAGCCACAAAACACGTGCTACGAAACACATGAGGCAGTGGCATTTGCGCTCTCGATACGCAATCGTGGCCTTGAAGCAACGCTCCAAGAGCCTGCACCAGTGCCCAGTGCCCAGCCCAGGCAAGGATTTCTTCCCTTACCTCCCGGATGCACACCCTGCATGTTGGGAAGGTGATGGAGCAGGACAGCACTTATGTGCGCATCCCTGGGCACGCGCATCCCTGTGTGCATCCTTGTGCGTGTGTGCATCCCTGCGCACATCCCTGTGTGCATCCCTGTGCTCGTGCATCCCTGTGCTTGTGCATCCGTGGGTCCCAGAGCAGTGCTGCCCCGCGCATGGGCACGGTGTGAGTTTCACAGCTCGCTCTTTTCAGAGGACAGACTTGTCGAGATAAATTTATCTGGATGCACGTAACAGAGACTCGCTAAAGGGGCGGCATTAAGGACCGTATTGAAATCCTTGCTCCCTTTCTTGGAGTAGTTCTTATTCTGCTAAAGTGGGTCAGGCTTTGTTTGTGTGTTTGTCAGGTTCCCTTCAAGTGTAGCAGGAAAAGCCATTACCTGATGTTTGAGCACTTCAAAATGTTGCTCTCTGGTTACTTAACGCAGGGGGAGAGGAAAGGAGCTTGCTTTGGACTTTGTTTTGGCACCACTGAAAAGGCATCAGGTTAAGATTTTATCCTGTCTTTTGCTTGAATTGCAAATGCCATTTCGCTATAATTGGCCTAATAATAGCCCAAATTTTACGTGGGCTTTGCAAGATGAATCAGGTGTCCTTGAAGAATACAGTTTTATATGCTAGGGCAGTGGGTTTCTGGGGCAGTGCTGGCGTTCTGGGAGGCACATCTCTCTTGCAAATCAAGGCGCTGGGAGATGGAGAAGTCTCCATCCAGCTCCAGCAAGAAACCATGTAATCCCTCTCCTGACCTGGGAAAAAGTGCATTTCTGCAGGGCCACGGCCATGGCGAGAGCAGCATTTTTGTTAGCCTTCGCCCTCCTGGCCCTGGGCTCCCTTTGGCAACCGCAGCTGAGCCCGGACTCCCGGGGTGCTGCCGTCCCCTGGCCCGGAGCAGCCTGTCCCCCTCTTTGGCCATGCCAGTAGTTCTTGCCCATTCTGGGGGCTGCGAGCCCGCGGGGCGGCTTGTCACGGTCATGCATCCCCTGCCCCAAGGAGCCCTGTTTGCCAAGGGTTTAATGTTTAGCCGCTAATAAACAAAGCATATCAGAGAGGTTTTGCTGACCAGGTAGCTAAACTTTCCTAGGAATTTTGCTGGCTCTCGCAGCACAAACAAGGCCAGGATGTGGTGGCATGCTTGCCTCAGATAAAATTTTTAATGGAAAATGGCCTGGGTTTTCCTAGAGCAGGCTTCCTGCATCCCTCCACCTCCCATTTCCTCGCTCCTGGCCACTCCATGGGCATTGGCTGGTGATCTGATGCTCAGCCGTATCTCATCCTCCCCAAAAGTTTTCTTGCCACCCCGGCTGCACTCTGTTTTATCCGAGGAGTTGTTGTTTATTGGGCTGGGGTTGTTTTGGGGTTTTGGCTCTGAGCAGCTATCGGGGAGCAGGGCTCGCTTCATCCTAGCAGCTTCAAAATAAGGTTTTCAAACAATGTCAAGGGGGAAAAGAAAAACTCTCCTTGTTGTTCTGACTTGATAAATAAGTGAAGTTGTCCTGTATCTCGTGGGCAGTTCTCAGCCAGAAGCCTGACTTTTTCCCCCAAAGGAATGTGCCCTGAAGCCCAGCTCAGCAGCCGCTGCCCGGCTCGGTGACCATGGCTCAGTCCAGCCTGAGGGCAGCTTTTGCCCATTTCTACCTTGCGGATAAAGCTGATTCCAGCCCGGCCTCTCCCATGACAGCAGCCAGCAGAGAGAGAGGCCGGAGCATCGCGCAAAGCAATTCAGTCCATGTCACCATCTTCTAAACCCAGCGTGGCTCAGCCCATTTCATCGTTAATCTGAATGCAAATAAATGTCATCAGAGAGGGGCATTTGGCTCTCAGATAAACACTTGCCCATCCTTGCTCTTTCTCCTACGCTGTCATGGTTTGGGCTGGAGTGGCCACTGAGATGAACGACAGAGGTTCTTTGGATGCTCCCACGGCATTTTGCTCTTCCTCCATGGCAATGGCAGCTCCCAGCAAAGCTGGGCACCGCATCTTTCCCAACCAGGGATTACACCGGGAGCTGGCTGCCGGCTGGCCTGTTCCGGCATCTCTCAGCAACTGCAAAGATAATTGCCATAAGTCTAATTGTTCCTGCTGGATAACGAGCATTTTGCATCATCATCCCCAGCTGCTGAAAGCATCATCTGAGTTGCTATTTCAGGGGCGGAAAGCGGCTCCTTTGAGCCGGGAAAGGCTGAACCGGGCTGGATTCAGCCCCCGCGCCGAGCCCCGGCTGACAGCAGCGCCGGTTCGCAGGCGTGCTTTGGGACAAGTCACGGGCCGGGGACTATTCCCAAAGGGCAGCCTGGAAATGAGGGCGTGCAAATGTGGGATTTTCAACGTGCTGATGAAACACAGCCAAATCGCCAGAGAGTCATGTCTTCAAAGGGGTTTCTCCCACCCGGACACAACCTTGTCCCTGCAGGGTGCAGAGGGCTGGAGATGCACGTGCACACGCGTGGGACGTGCACACACATGGATGCACGCGAGCAGGCATGCGCATCCACGTGAACACAAGTGTGCGTGTGCACAGAGCTACTCCCACGTTGGGAGCTCATGGGCCCGTTTCCCTTCTGACCCGGTGGGCTCTGCTCCAGCCTTCCCCCAGTGAGGGCTGCGGTTTGAACCTCTCTTTTGCACAGCCACTGGTGGCCATGAGCCCCAGAGGATGGGGGACCACCGAGGTCCCTCCTGTATTCCCTTTGCTAAATGTTATAATGTTTTAAACTAGCTAACAGGCTCATAAACGGGGTAGTTGTAGGGGGCAGATGGCAGATGAGCAGACAGAAACCTCCTCCCCTTTGAAACCAAGGAATCGCCGTTACAGTGCACGGTCTGCTTGGTGTAACAAGTCGTGTGCGTTCTCAAACACACCGCGTGGCGCTCAGTCTGGTGGTGCCCCTCATTTCAGGCGATGCCGTTGCAGACAGCAGGGCTTGTCGCAGCCTCCCCACGCTGTTGCACCAGGCAGACCTGCTCCACGCTGGCGAAACACGCGGCCCGGGCTGGGACCGCAGTGAATGTCACCCTCTCCCCCCGAGCGATGGGGCGGATGAACCAGCCACGTGGCAGAAACCCCTGACTGAGCATTGATTTCTCCTCCACCAACAAGCGCTCTGCAAGACCCGGGAACCTGCCACCTCCCGAGCAGGGCAGAGCACGGCTGAGGCTGCTCTGATGCACGAGGCTCTCTTGGCAGCAGGAGCGAGCATTTGAGCGAGCGAGAGCGCAGCACTTTGCTCCCTGCACCCCATCCAGCACCTGGCATGGCTGCTGATAATTGCTCAGTGCCGCAGGATGTATTGAGTAGCTGGCTGCGGGATCCCTGCTCCACTCTGCTCACAAACATGCAGTTTTGGGGCAACATCAGCAGTAGCTGTCCATCTCATCCCATCCCATCCCATCCCATCCCGTCCCGTCCCGTCCTGTCCCGTCCCGTCCCGTCCCATCCTATCTTGTCCTTTCTCATCCCATCCTTTGTCATCCCGTCGCATCGCATCCTGTCCTGTCGCATCCTGTCCTATCGCATCCCATCCCATCCCATCCCACAGCTCCCAGCCCAGCCTTGAGCTCTGCACCTCGCTTGCTTCTTATTTATTCTCCTCAAATCAGGAGGCTGGAGCTGACTCTCAAGTGCAAATCTTGTCCTCAGAGCAACACACCTCGAATTAACCCTCCGTGCTCCTTGGACTTGCAGAAGCTTTCAAATACTGGTTTTGCCTCCCCTGCTGCAGAGGTTGCCTGGCCACAGCCCAGCAGTGAGGAGGCTTCGCTGCCTTCGCCTTACCCTGCCTTGGCTGCTGGAAGGGTTTTGGGGACACCAATGTGGCATAAAGATGTAAGGCAAAAGGGCTTTCCTGCCAGGTTGTCACTCGTGTCCCTAATGCCATGCAGAAGCCCCTGGAAACGGGTTTGCTAAATGATGCTGCTGAGCATGTCTTGGGAAAGGATGATTCAGGGCTTGAGATAAGAGTCCTATGAGCTGGCTGGGAAAAGAGAGAGAGGAAAAAATGTGTCAGGGCAAGAGAGGGGAGAGATAAAGCAGCGCATCTGGGCCGGGAGCATGAAGCCATCAGCCTCCCTGGCGCCACAGCGCTGTGGGGTGGCCAGATTTGGGCCGTGACAGCCTTGGATGGAGCCGGCCACGCGGCAAAGCGAGCTGGCTGGCAGGGCTCGGGGGGAGACGCGTGGGAGCCCTCTGCCAAACCCCTCTGGCTGCAGCTGGTGGGGCGGGAGGCAGCCCTGCCCGGGGACCCGCTCTGGCTCCTGAGGGCTGCAAGAGGAGGGGTCAGCAGGGATGGTTCCCTGCAACTCCACGCAACCTGCACCCCACTCTCGGCCCCGCTCGACGCCAGGAATGCCATCCCAGGGCACAGGGTTTGGTATGCGACAGGGCACGGGCCACGCTGGAGGGGGGAAGATTTAGCGCCATGAGCTTGTTCTGTGGGTGATCGTATGTCACACCTTTGGGAATTGCAATGCGCTGCCTTTCGTATCACCTCAAGCTTTTGGGATGGGGTACGTTTTGTACTGAAACAGCCTCTGCCGCTGCCCAGAGGGGGTTTTTGGGGGACTGGGAGGAAAGGCACCGTCCCTGTGATCCAGCTGGGCCCTTGCTGATGCATGTTGTCTCCTAATTGCAGTTCTTCACGTTCTCTGAAAACAAAGGGCGTAATTAGCTGTAGGACAGGAAATGCAGGGAGCCGGGAGCAGCCTCCGGAGCTGGTGGCGAGGGGGTGGCTGCTCGAGGGCCGGGCTGCAGCTCATGCTTCTCCCCCTCCACCAAACCAGCCTCTGGCATTTCTCCTGACATCGTCCTTCTCTGCATCCGCGTGTGCTGCATCCACTTTGGGCATCCCAGGAGGAAAACCAGGCACTGGCAGCACCTCCTTGCTCTCATCCCACCACCGCCGCACCCCTGCGAGCACACAAACACGATTCTCTTCTGCCAGCTCCGTATTTGCAACCACTGTATATACAGTATAATCCACCCACAGGGTATCCAGGCTGTACTTGGCCGGGAAGGACAGAACATCCTTGTGATCGGAAAGGTCACAACGAATGTCAATACCCTGTCGGCTTGAGTCAGCAGGA
>NW_009649307.1:195455-195925 GCF_000708025.1 Charadrius vociferus
AATGCCAAAGCTGCCTTGGGGACATAAAGTGCCTAGAGGGAGAGTCGTGGCTGTCGGGTACACTGCTCCCTGCACAACAGGCACGGGGTCCCCGAAAGCGCTCCGCTTGCTGCAGGGTCTGGCAGGGCAACTATCCCTCGTAATAGTAATATCGTGGTCTGCAAACAGCTTTGCCAGCTCAGCTCGGAGGTCCCAGTAACCTCTCTCCACCCCTGGATAGTGAGGGGGTAAGCAGGTCGTGATGCCCCTCCATGACATTCTTCCAGTCTCCCCCCATTTCTGGCTCCAAAGCCCAGCCCTGCCTCCTCCCCAGGGCTCCAGTGCAGGATTTTCCTCCCAGGGCTCAGCCACAGAGGCTGCTCCTGCTCCATGGGGAAAACGCAGCCATTTGCTCTGGGATCTGGAGGGCAGCGAGTCCCACAGAGCACCGGGCTGGGAGAGGCCGCTCAGGGCACATGGCCGGACAGGGG
>NW_009649307.1:196068-211199 GCF_000708025.1 Charadrius vociferus
CTGGAGGGCAGCGAGTCCCACAGAGCCCCGGGCTGGGAGCGGCCGCTCAGGGCTCATGGCTGGAGCAGGACCAGCATCTGCCCCAGTCGGACATCCTCCTCCCCAGTGGAGAGAAAGTGCTGTTGCTTCGAGCTGGGCTGGAGGAAACCTGGCTTGGGCGGATGGCTGGGATTGATTTCCAAGTGACAGAGGCACTTGCGTGTCCCTTGAGCTCCTGGCCCTGTGCCTAATGATTTTCTCTGCTAATAATCTCCACTGAGCAGGCAGCAGCACATGCAGGCACCGAGCACGGGGACAAGGGGGACAGTCCAGAGCCTGACATGGCAATGGCAGGGCCATACTGCTGTTCCTGACAGATAGACCCTTTGCATTTCTCCCCCACCCATCCCAGCAGGAGGGTTGCCCACGAAGCTGGCAGCAGCACCCCCTCTAATGATGGCCACATCTAACAAGGTTGAAGCCTTCCTGAGGCTTGGGGGATTTGGAAGTGAATTAGGAAGTCCCTTCATGGTGGTAGGGCAGATCCCGGGAGCTGATGGCATTTTGCAGGAGGGCTTTGGAAGCTTTGGGGCCATGCTGGGCGCAGAGGGTCCGTGCTGTTGTCCTCCCAGGCGCAGCATTTCCACACACCTTTCCTTCCCTCTCCCCATGCAGTGCAGGGAACAGGAACGAAAGCATAAACTTGGGTGCAAGATTCTCCAAACGTGGGCTTTTGGGGATGCCCCTGGCTCTCACCAGCCTGGCGCTGCCGTCAAGGAGCTGTACAGCCGGGCAGGAGCAGCGGCACGCGTCGGTCCTCACATGTACCGAGGTCGGGGCGGGAGCTGGCAGTGCCGCCCAGCCTGGCAGGACTCTCACGGCCCCGACCTTTCTGGCTTTGAAAACAGGACGGGAACAAGACGCACTTTTGTTTTCAGTTCGGGAGCCGGAACGGGACCTTCAGGCTGTCCCCGGGATGTTACGGCATCCCGGCTGCCGTCGGGGCAGGGGAAACTGCGTTCTGACACCCTGGGCAGCCTTGCTGCACCCTTGCACCATTCCCATGTTGTCCTTCGGCGGCAGAGCCCAAAGCTCTCCCCGTCCTCTCCTGCAGCCAGGCTGGCTGGGGGTGCTCCCCCAGGGCCACCAGCAGGGATGAACAGCTCTCGTGACGGGCCAGCCTTCAGCTGGAAACCCTGCCGACTCTCACCACAGCTCATGTGCTCGGCGAGCCCTGGGGAGGTCAGGGAGTTTGTGCCGCTGCTTGATGCAAAATGTGACTGTTGCCCTCAGTGGCACAGGGCACTGAACTAGAAAACCAGCGTATGAGGAATGTGGGTGTCCCCACCTTGCCTCACCCCTAAAACCTGGCTCGTGGCCACCCATCGGCCCCTGGCCAGCGAGCCCGGACCCCACTGCGGGGACGCAGCCGGGGACAGGAGGGCAGGGAGCGGCTGTGGCTTGCAGCAACGCCATGCTTATGCCCATCGCATGGGGAAAAGGGGGGTTGAGCCCCGCATCTGGCCATGAGCAGGGTCAGCTGGTCCTTACCTGGGGTCCTGGGGACATTCAAGTCACAGAAATTAGGGAGAATGTGACCCTGCACCACCAAAATGAGGAAGATGCCCCTGGGCAGCCGCTGCCTGCACAGGGCTGGCACCAGTTTGCTGCTCAATATATCGGCCATGAGGCAGGCAAGCAGCAGATGATGAGGGTATTTTTTTTTATTTAGCACAGAAAGGGCTATTTCTAGAAGAAAAGGCAAATCACCGCATCCCCCCAATAGCCAGTGGGGACGTGGCACCTTGCTGTCACCCACCGCCTGCCCTGGAGCAACCCCAAGGACAAAAAGCTCAGTGACTCTCTGCTTCCCGGCCCCGCTCCTTATCAATCTCCCACACCCACAAATGGAGAAATAATCTGCTGGGTTCCCGTATAAGAGATTGCAGAGCCAGCCGGTGATGAGAAGTGACACGGGCCCTGCCACGTTGGTGTGCGTGGCAATTGCTGCCGGCACGGAGGGCTCCCCCAGCACTTCCCAGCAAATCCCTGGGATGTACCCGATAACTCCCCGGGAGTCGCTCGCGCTCGCCCGCCGGGGTCACCTGCCCCTCTTGTGTGCCGAGAGCCTATTTAATCTTGTTGAGTGACAAATTCATGCCACCCTTTGCACGGTCAGGCTTTCTGCGGCAGCTGTCATGGCAGGGAAACGTGGTTTTTTAAATAAAATCAAGATTCCTGGGTAATCCCAGCAGCGGGGACTTGAGGAGTTCACTAGGAAAAATAAGCTTCTGTGCCACAGAAAGCCGGTGCGAGGTTCTTTGCGTGTCCTGTGGTGTTTGGTCCAAAAATCTCCCCAAATCTCCCCAAATCCTTCTGCTGGCAGAGCTCAGCCAGGGCTGGGTGAGGACGGGTCCCCCACGGGCCAGGAGCCACTACAGGGCAGGGAACAGGAGGGTTCGTAAAGCGTGGGGCTGGGAAAGGGTCTGGGGAAGGAGTGGGGACCCCCCCCGAGGCAGCTCTGTCCCTGTCCCCTTTGGCTACAGCCCCTCTGCAGTGCGGTAACACCCGGCATCGCCTTGAGACCCCGACGCTGTGTACTCCTGCCCTGCACCCCTGTTGTGCTGATCAGTCCCTTTTCCTTGTGCTGGTGTAAGGATTCACGCCGGGTCAGGGACCGCATCCAGCTGGAAGCATGTGCTCTGCTGGAAGGTTTGTGCCCCGAGTCATCCCTGCACGGGTCCGGCTGGATCGGTGCCGCCCCGAGGTGCCGCCGTGCCAGCACCCCCCTGCTCCGGGCTCTTGTTTGTGCCTGCGGGTAATATCGTCCCTGCGAAAAAAACATGATCTTTGTTTTTGCTGCCTCAGGGCTGAACTGTTGCCCTCCCCAGGGATGGGTCCCTGAGGGCTGGCGGGGATTTATAGCTTGCCGTGATTTATGCCGGAGGTGGAGCGGGATGGAGCCATCGCAGCCGGCACCGAAGGAACCCAACATCGGGACTGTCCCGGCGTGACCTTACCTGGCCACGCAGGGCAAAGCCATGGGGACAAGCGTCCCCTGAGGACAGCAGTGGCATCCCCAGGATGGGTGACATGGTGGATGTGTTCAGGGTCACCCATCCCCCTCCTGGAAAAAAACAGACGTGAAATTTTAAAATGCAAATTTTCGCCTCTAGTTCAGGGGTTTGCTCCTCTGCCCCCACCCAGGAGGGATGTGGTGGGAGCTGGCACTGCCAGGAGGGACACCGGGTGACCCAAAGGCAGTGCAAATCAGGGCGAGCGGCAGAAGATGTGGTGTTGGACTCAGAGAAATCAGCTGAGCAATAAAGCAAAGTAGAGGGGCTGCAGAAATAAGGGGCTACCGAGTAACCGGGGCCTGGGGACACCCCCAGGCATCTCTCCTTGCAGGGGAGCGGGAAGGGGAGAAGGCAAAGCAATCCCCAAGAGCCGACCCCAAACCCCGACCGCTTCCCCTTGGCCCTCGGCCGCCGCCACTCTCATCCCGCCCGGCTCCTCCTTATCGGCGCGGGGCTCTGCGGCCAGACCAAACAGCCGCCCCCACCGCCGCCGCTGCCGCCGCACGTGGGGCGGCTCGGGGAGGGTTGGGACCCAGACGATTAAATAAAAGCATCTTGTCTTCTGCAGGGTGTCGAAATCCAACCCTGAGTGCCCCAGGCGGCTCCACTTTCCCTGCCCTCCTCCTCTCCTGGGTGAGAGGTCTGCAGTTGCTCAGCTCTGTTTACTAACCATGGATCCCCTCCAACTGTTTCTTTATTTTCACTGCAAGGCGATGCAGAACCACCTTGGCCGAGAGCAGGTGAAAGCCCAGCGCCAATGCCTGCACCAGTTCAGACCAGCAGGGAGCTGGGCATCCTGCCGGAGGGTGGGATGGAACATAAGGGGACACGGGGAGGTCCCTACAGCAGGATTGGGTGTGCAGGGTTGGGGGCTGCCATGAGCTGGGGGACGCCTGGGGTGTCACCTTGAGTGAGCTGGGGACCACCATCCTCTGGGGACCTCAGGAGGCTCCTGGGGCCATCTGGATGGGGCTGTCTCCCTTCTGAACTCAGGGCTGAAGTGTTCCCCACCTCCCACGTCACCAGTATCCCTCCTGGGACAGTTGGGGACAGTGGCTGGCTTTGGAGACAAAGAGCCTTTGGTGACGAAATGGCTCTTGAGCAGCTCCATACCAGTGTGGCCGGACACAAAATCAGCCCGTACCGAGGTCATGCTCTTCCCGCTGGGTTTCTACCAACCAGTGAGTTATTGAAGGAGAAAAGAGATGATTTAGCCTTAATTGATCCTTGCTGCAGAGTCATGCCTCTCTCCCCACAGCCCCAAGCCTGTGTGGATCCAGGGTGGTGGGACCCTCACCCCAGTCCCCCGTGTCCCCTGTCCATCCCTCACCACCTTGCTCCTGCAAGGTCCGCGCTGGTGACCCAGTGTGTGTGGGTCCATGTACGATGCAAACTTCTTCCAACACACTTCCCACTCACTGGAGCCTTTCAGGGACCCGGGCAGCCCCCAGATCAGCTGTGTTTTGGGTCCACCCTGGGTCCCCAGGCTGACCCCGCTGCCCAGCCTGCCCGGGCAGAGGGCAGGCAAAGGCGTCCAGCACACACGGGCTGTGCCAGCCACGTCCCGGTCACCAGCACTGGGAATCACCCCCGGTAAACCCGCGGCGTTGTACTCGCAGGAGTATTACCTGATCGCTGTTGCTGATAACGGCCTTTTACGGCTCTTACCCGGGTTCTCTGGGAGAGGTGAATCGGTTCAGCCTCCCACAGCCTTAAGAAGAGGTAAAGGAGGTGCAAAGAGCTACAAATGAGTTTGGGGAAAGCCAGGGCCAGGCTGTGCCAAGCCATTCTGCCTTCCCAGTGGGTATCGAGGCGGGCATCGCACCCTGGGGGAGACCATTTACCTGCCACTTACGCCCCACTAATACTTTCCAACTCCAGTGCTCATTTTCACCCAAATTGCACACAGAGGTAGAAGTCAAAAGGCTATTTCTATGCGCGTCAGGAGAATTGCTGGTGGAGAGGAGAGATGGCTCCTGCTGAGAAAAATGCTGCAGCGTGAGCCCAGCCCTTTACTAGACACCAGAGCAGCCACCACACAGCAAAACTTGATGGGAAATCTGGCTTCCTTGGGCCGGCTGCTCGCGGCGTTACTGGGTTTGTTTTGTTCTGGGCTTGAGATACTGGTCAGACAAAAAAATTGCTTTTTAAGTGTTGAATTAAAAGGATGATGCAAAAGCTGCAGGGTGCTTTAGCTAGAAAACGTGAGCGGTCTGCAGTCGGCCCCAGCGGGGCGCAGGCTGTTTGGAGAACATGGGGTTCCTGCGATTAGCCCGCTCATATGACTCAATATATAACCACCAGTTACACACTAGATTTAATCTTGGGTCAAAAGTCATGGATAATTCAAACCACGCAGAAAATGTTAATCGCATGCTTGCTGGAGCTGTTTTTTCTGCTATTCTTTGTTTGGCCCAAACAACCTGTGCAAAGCAAATGAAACCTGGCCCAGGGCAATAGTGGGTCGGCGTTACCTGTGCCGGCTCCTGCCCTGGCTGGAGCGAGATCTACTCCTGTTCCAGGAGATGCTTGCTCTGCCTGCATCCCGCATCCAGCTTTCTGAGCCTCATTTCATCTCATGTGCACGCTATGGGGGGGAAAAAAGGATGATTCATGCCCTAAACCTCCCGTCAGAAGCATAGCATCAGTCCTTGGCCCAGTTGTTTCGCTGTTTGTGCAGGTGACTGCAGTGAAGGTGCCCTCCTCACCCCAAATTAGCAGGGGTGCGGATGCTGCTGCTGTGTCCCTGTAGCAGGTTGGGTACCCGGCTCAGCACTTTCTCTATTTCCATCGGTCCCTCTCGGGTGCTGACCCAGTTTCTTGTCTTGGGCAGTTTCTTTCCCAACCGAGTCATGAAAGCCACTCTGGAATCAAAAAGATGTCAGGGGGGAAGTTCAGGAACGTCCTGCCTGGTTAGGTTAATTGAGCATAGGATTTCAAAGCAGTGTCTCGGAAACATTGATCAGGGTAAAGGTCTTGTGCCCTGAAGTTTCGGTGCGGGCTGTGGGGAGCGTTGGAGGCTCCACAAACCCACGAGCGGATCGCTGCCCTCTCACTGCTTTCCGGAGGCAACAGCCACAATTTCTTGTGAGCTGCTTTTCTGATGAAGGCGTCACCAAGCAGGGAAGGGAGAAGCCATCCTGTGGTTTTGCAGAATACTGTCTTGCAAGGATGGTTATTTGTAGGGAATGCGTCGTCCCATCTGCCGGTGGCAGCAGACGTCACTGCCTGGTGGTTGCATGGGGACAAGGGCCTGTCATGGACCACGGTTGAGCTCATCCATCACTGAACCTCCTCTGTGCCTCGGTCTCCTCTTAGGTCGTTAGGAAGGATGAGTGATCCCTCCCTTCTCTCGCAAACCCCTTCGCCATGCAGCGACAGAGAGAAAGATGCAAATAGCCCCTACGAGCACGAGAAAGCTTTTCTCCGCGGGAACGCGAAGGAGGGAGGGAAGCAGCATCACGTCCATTTTGCAATCAGGAGAGGCGGCAAGACAACCATCTCACCCGCAGTTGGGAGTGATGATGCTAAACTCCATCTCGGGGCAGACCCTCCCGCTCCCCGGCTGCTCCTGCCCTCACCATGGAGTCGGTGGCTCGAAGCCGGCGGTACTGGCACAACTGGAGGGTTTTGCCGGCAAACTGGGGATCTGAGCCTGGGCTAGAGCCAGCCAGAGCCTGGGCGGGCTGATTCCTCTTCCCAGCCCCAGTACATCTGCACAGGGAAGAGGAAAAGCCCTTTGGGACAAGGAAGAGAAAGCACTGGAACAGGCATAAATGGCTTAGTAATAATACTAATGATAGCACTTAGCACGTAGGCAGCAGTTTGCAGAGCAGAGCGCTTTACAAACATTAATTAGTGCTGGTAGACAGTTCAGCGATATGGTTCCCATTTTGCCAACTACGAAGAGCAGAGAACCAACCATCTGCTTAAATCCTTTTTAATTTAATCCTGGGGCATTCGTAGGAAAATCCTGAGCCCGTTTCAGCATCGGATGAAACCGCCCGAGCACACACAGGCCCTTCAGACCCTCTGGGAGGGCGGCAGACGCCGAGCATCTGGGGAGAGGGATGCTTTGAAGGGTGTTGGTGGCTACGGGTTGTGCCCAGGGTGTGGAGCTGGAAAACACGTGGCGGCTGTTTTCCGTGTCAATAAATACACGTGGTGTAATCAGAGTGCTGGTGGTTTCCCTAAAGGCATGTTGTGTTGCTGAAGCCTTTGGGGTTTGCCAGCTGGGAATGGAGGGTTTGATGGGCTCCTCTCGTCCTTTGCTGGTCTCTGCTTCACCTGTGGCAGTTTTGAGGATCTCCCTGCACCATCCCTGCAACACACGCTGCACTGGGGTTTTGCTAAGGATGGGGGTCAGGGCTGGGGGCTCAGCCAAGGGGCTGGAAACAAGTTTAAAGCCAGCACGAGCCGGACACAGGAGCTACACCCCAAAAAATCCTGGGGGAAACGCAGATGTCGAGGTGCCGAGCCAGGAGGGTGAGCGGCCGTTGGCAGCAGCCGGCCGGCGCTGGCACAGCTCCATTGGAAGCAAAGCTGCTGTCGCACCTCGAGTGCGGGGCGTGCAGCCATGCATGGTGTTTTTCTGCAGCTTTAACTCTATCCACGGATAATTTGCGGGCAGGAAAAGAGGTAGATGAAAACACAGGGGATGGGAAAGGCCAACCCTCCCGCTAGGAGATCCCCTTCCACTTTCAGCAGCAGAAAAACATGTTTGGCTATTCTGAAGCTAATATGGAAACCTGCAGCCCTTTCCCAAATGTTGCATTGAATTTTCCCACTGCATATGAACTCATCAACCCTACAGATGAAAAAGCCTGCTCAGCTACAGCACCAGCTAGTTTTCTCAGCCTGATTTATTAGGATTAGTGGCTTTTTTTTATTAGGTATAGATTTAAAAGTCTGTAATGATGGAATTTTTCCTCCTCTCTGGGCAGGTGGGTCCTAACTCGGAGCACGGAGGAAAGGTTCAAGCAGGATTTACAATGAATTTTATTTCTTCTCCAGACAAGAGCTCCCGAATCGCTTTATCCCTGACTGAGCACATCACGTATCTTCCTTATATCCCTTGCTGAGCTATCCTGGACTTGCAGCTACATTGCAATTATGCAGACGCTTAAGTGCTTGGCTAAATCAGGGCCTCCTGCCTGCTCACCATCTCCAGGGTCTTTACAAATTATCACCCAGCCTGGCCACATTTTGGGTCCAGTATGGTGGAAACGGTCCAGATAACGTTGATTTCAGCAAGATCCTCTAAGCTCAGGCTCAAGCTCACCCCACACAGCTCTGGCTCTCTCTCGGTTTGGCCTTGTGGATGGCTTCCCCAGGCAGCTCCCACATCCCGTCTCCGCACCAGGTTGCCTTGTTAAGTGTCTGATTTTAATTTCTCTCCATCAGGAGCTGGGCCTGAGCAATTACATAATAACGAGCTATTCATCCAGAGGGAGAGTGCGGATCTAGGTTAATTGGTCTGACAATTGAACCCAATCCTTTCCGGTTTTGCCCAGTTTTCCTTATTTTTCTCTCCTTCTGCACAATATCTGTAAAGCTCTCAGCCTTGTTAATTAAGAAGGTAACTTCACCCCGAGGGCTGTTTTGTTCTCCCCTCCCTCCTTCAAAAGCAAGAATAGAAAAAGCAGCAAGAATTAGCTAGTTTGGGATGAAGCAGCCACCTCTGAGCAGGACGGAGCCGGTTGGGTCTGACGAGGGTCGGACCGCGTCGAGTTGCTGCTGTTCTCCTGGGCTTTGGGGAAACAATACGGTAGGGCAAAAGCAGGTGCTGTACCGGGAACGCTGCTCCCGGCACGTTCGACGTGTTCGGTAGACACGTTGCAAAGCTGGGCAGCGCAGAAAACAGCAGAGTCCCTAGGGCCGGCCAGGCGCTGGGTCATCACCGGGGCTGCAAAGATGCAAATTTTGGGGGAGAGATGCAAAAAGGGTTTATTGCTTCTTGGGAACACGCAGCGTTATAGGTTCGGGCACTTCTGAAACCCTTTTAACCAACAAGCACTGCTGCAAAAGCCCCGTGCATGGGGATCCGATGAGTGGGGGATGCTGGGGTCCGACGTCATGCGCTGAGGCCACGCCAGGCAGAGCAGAAATGAAGCTTTGTCCTTTTTCTTGGATTCTTTGTGGTCTCTACTTATGTACACCCAAAAGCAGAGAGCCCATCACAGAGCCGGGCCCTGACCTGTGCTGACCGGGGTGCGACACTCGCCTGCCTATTTTCCTATCAACCATAGGTGTGGGCAGCCCCAACTCCGCTACATATGAAGGAACGATAACCTATTTTGTGCCTCCATTTTCATCATCTGAAAAGTCACAGGTAACCCAGAGGTCGATTTTGGACCGAGGAGGTGCGAGCCTAGAGAAGTTTAAAGTCAGACATGTTTCCTCGCAGGCTGGTATGTCTTGCAAAGAATAAACTGTCATCTGGAGAGGGGAGCCCCATTGCAAGGGCAAAGCAGTCCCAACACGGCAGCACTTGTGTCCCGAGCTGCAGCGAGGGGCTGTGCCCAGCTGAGCTGCGGCTGCACCAGTGCCCGTCCCCAGGAGCCATCCCAGGACCACTTTCCCCATGATAAAAAGGATGTGTACAAGACGCATGAGCAGGAAGCATGGCTGTGAGACTGCGCTGCTGGGTTGGAAGTGGAAAAATTGTTATAAAATGGGCATCTGAGGTATGAGTTTACTTTTCCAGAGGCTGCGGGGAGCCGGGGGGGGTCTGGAACCGAGAGCAAAGGTGATGGCAACACCTGAAAAACTTCAGGGACGTACTCGCTGCGATGCTTCCTCGGGGCTGATGGAGTCATTTGCTGGCGCGGCTGTAACTGGGAAGGGAAGCAAGCAGGGCCCTGCGGCAGGACGGGGCACGGCTCGCCCCCTGCAGCCCCCGCCGGCTTGGGGTGATGAGCCAGGTGGTTCCCAGCTGGTGCCTGGCCAAAAGGCTCGTGCAGGCAGGCACGGTGCTGTAAAGGGTAACACGGGCACCAGCGATCCCAGTCCCACCGAGATGGAGAGCTGGCTGAGAGTAGGCACTGGCTGCTGCCTGCTGCTGGCCGGTGCCTTCGGCAGCGATATGGCAGTGACGGCACTGAGCCTGGCTCGGGTGGCACCAGCGCTGTGTGCCGGTGGCTTTGCGGCACCACGTGCAGCAGATCCCTGCCTTTCCCGTCCCTCTGCCTGGGAAGGACTCATGAGCTGTGCCCTGTCCTGGTGCATTCCCCGGCACACGCAGTAGGGCCCCCCTCACCTCCCCTTCCCTAAACACAGCCCCATTCCTGGCATTCACGGCTGTCCCCGCTGTATCTCCCAGCACCTTTGGGAATTTCCCCAAGTCCGCTGGCATTTTGGAGCCGTCCCCAGGAGCCGTTGGATGACTCACCGCCATCACCACCATCACTGGCAGACGTGCAAGCGTTGGAGGCAGCGCAGGTGCTGCCCGGCCGGGCTGGCACGATGGAAACGCACCACGGGCATCGAGCAGGTCACAGGGGACCTGTGGGGCTTGGGGACAGCCAGCTATGTTTCCGTAGACCCTCAAAGTGCTCTCACCCAATATCTCACTAACAGCCTTTCAGTCGCTGCTGTTAATCTCCCTTTTCTGGATCTCAAAAGACCGGACGCGGCTCCGTCCCGGCAACCTGGGAATGCTGAATGCAGACTCTGGGACACGGGGGACTGGGCTGGGCTTGACCCAGACACAGCCAAGGCAAGTTTCCCCCAAAGTCTGGCAAATTAGAGTTTAAAATAGTATATATTCAGGGTGAATCTGTTCTGGTAGAGGAGCAGCACCATGTCCCCAAGGCACTCTCTCTGTTCCGGGAGCATTCCTGGCACCCACCAGCTAAGGAGGAGCTGGGGAAGGACAGGCTCAGATCTGTTGAGGGCGGCCATGTGAATGGGGTGTGCAAGCTCAGCTCCACGGGTGTCTGCCCACGGAGTGGCCTGAGACCTGTGTCCTTGCTTATGGCAGGCATTTATGGAGCTGGACGGGATCCCCAGAGCCCTTGTGTCTGTGCCCCAGTGGCTGCAGGACACCAGGGCTGTAGGAGATTGTAGTCAAACCCTTCCCCTGGCTGCATCCCCGCTCCAGGACCATGGGCTGGGAGCCTCCAGGAAGAAGCTGCTGGTGGGATGTTCCTGGCAGGTTTGGTGGTTGGTGGGAATGGCAGGCGAGGTGGCCTCGTGCTTGGGGTTGCCAGTCCCGGCGGTGCTCGTGAGTGCAGTGTCAGCATCATCAGCGTCTGGGTTTTGGCAGCCGTGAGCCGTGGCCCCGCATCGCCCATGGGCCTGGCCCCGGGGAGGCAGGGAGAGGGTGGCACGCTCACGTCTAAACACAACATGTTCCACAAGCGTGTTTGTTAACACAGTCACAAATAAACATTTTTCAGGATCGTTGCCAGGAGGACAGGGTTAACGTGTGTGGAGCCCTGAAGGACACCGGAAGGCTGATGCAGGCCATCACCGTGGGCTCTGATCTGGCCTCCCCAGCACTGCTGGGGCAAGGGAAGCTTTATTCCTCTCCAGGGAGCGCATTACTTAAGCCCTTGTGTACAAATAGAGAAGCAAAGCCCATTAATCCTACCAGGAGGGAAACAATATTGTGGTGCTGGGGAGAAGGGGAGGGCGAGAGGGAACGGCCAGAAACCTCCCGAGTTCCTCCTGCCCCCGCCACTCGTGGCTCTGCTCCCCCTCTGCCCCCCACAACGGGCTCCGGCTTCAGGGTGAGCGGGAGGAAAATGCAAAGTAACAGCCCGGGGTCCTTGGGGAATTTCAGGCGCACAGGGACAGGATGAACAGTCGCAGCCCTGGGAGAGCCGCAGGGTCCCGGGGGGGAGTGGGAGCAGAGCTGAGCAGGGAGGCATGGAGGAAGAGGGGGGATGCACTGGGCTGCCAGGGGCCCATAGCCTGTCTATACGGACCCTATAGATGCCCTGGTCCTCTTCTAACCCACAAGTTCTTCATGCTTTTGCTTCTCATTCTCTCCCCATTCTGATGGGGGGCAGTGAGTGAGGGGGCTTCGCTGCCGCCCAGGGCCAGCCCAAGACATTTCCCCAGTGCCTGTGGCTTCAACCGCCTTCTCAGTACCCCACAAGGCCCCGTTTGGCCCTGAGTGAGCTTTACCCCCCAGGCTGCGGTGCCCCCCAGGCTGTGGTGCCCAGTGGGAGGGATGCAGAGGGTGTTGGGAGCCAGGGCTGGGATAACCAGGAGGGCTGAGGGCTGGAGGGAGGACTAGTCCTGCGGCCGGAGGAGCCGAATCCTGCTCTGCGGCCGTGCTGGCTGCTGCGCGCTCCCACACACGATCGCACAGTCCCCTCTAGTGGATATTTCTCCTGCATCAACACGGCTGTCCTGCCCACGGTGTGTGGGCAGCGCTGGGCTCTAGCCCCAAGCAGCGATCCCGGGGCACCATCCCGCTCCTCTCCCAAAATCTGGCAGGGTGGCCCTGCAGAGGCAAAGCCCCGTCCGGTTGCCACTGCCGTGGGCTGAGCCATCGCTGTGTCCGCTCCTTCCCCTCCTGCGTGTTTGGGTGACTCATCCTCCCGCCGTCCCCTGCCCTGGCTTCGTCCCACACCACCCGCCGCCCTTGCGTCAGGGCTGGCCCCGGCCGGCTCCTGCAGCCCTCCCTCTCCCCCTTCGCCGGGCTTTGCACGGGCACGGAGTTATTTGGGCACTGGCAAATGTGAGAAAGAGCTAACGAACACCCACGTGGCGACAGCTTCCGAGGGATCCAGGCACAAGCATCACTTGCTCCCACCCTGGCGGGTCCTGCAAGCTTGGTCCAGCTTGGACCGGGGTGAAGCAGGCTGTTCTCAGGGTGAATTCCCGCTCCCGGCGGCTGAGGGGTTTTACATGGTGGCTGCGATAGCTGCCAGGAGGGCAACTCAAACCTCCCAGAACTTTTCCGGTGAGTTTGGACAATGCCCAAATTCATTGCCCAGCTGAGGGCAGTGCTTACACATTAGAGACGGCGTCTTTCCTTTTGCCATCCTTTCCTCTGCCGTCGGTGGTGCTGCTCTGGCTGGGGCCACCTTTGCCCAGCAGCCCCTGCCTGTGGGAGGGGTGCAAAGGCTTCCACTGTCACCAGCCCCAAAAAGCAGCTGCAGGGGCAGGGAGGTGCTTGTTGCCCAAACCAGCTCCAGGGGAGCTTTATGGGCCCCACAGCAGTGCCTGGGGGACACGCACTCCCAGTCCAGGCTGTGCTGCTTGAGCTGGAAGCTGAATCGCCCTGTCCCTGATGTTGGCCAGGAGCCCCTGGGTGTCCCACCTCCAGCAGAGCTGCACCTCCAGCTCACAGATGCCATCCTGCTCGTACCCCGTGTTGTGTCCTGGAGTCAAACCAGCGCGAGGACCATGCATCCCAGCCCCAGTGCAAATGCCCCGTCCTCCCTGCTGTCTCATGGTGTGCTGGGGCAGGTCCCTGCTTCCCACGGGACACTCCTGACCCCAGCGTCGGGGGAACAGAGTCAGACCCTGTGCTGTCCAGCTGCAGCCAAGCACGGCTCAGGCCCAGAAACGCACATCTCAGACAAGAGCTATGTCACAGACCACATTTTTCCTTGCTGTAGCATCTAGGCAGGGGCTGAGCTGTGGCAGGATTGGACGCACCAGTGAACAGGCTAATTTAACCTCCGGGTGTTTGCAGCCATCCAGTGCAGCACTCTGAGCTGCAAGAGAAAAATCAAGTTGTCTTTAAAGCTGCACGTGTAAGTTAGTAAGTTAGTGCTGCACTGAATACCAGGGAAAAAACCCGAGTCCTGTGCTTTGCCCCGGCATCAGTGCTCATTTCCTCCATGCTGTGCTGATCCCGGCTACTGTGCCCAGGGCAAGGAGAGCCCAGGATGGGCTACTGCCTGGCTGGAGCATCCCTCCCCGGATCCCGATCCAGAAATGAGGATTTTCCCAGCCCTGTTGGATGGTCCTGCAGTCCTCCCTCCCCACCATTGGCCCTGCGTGTCTGGCGGGGCTACGGCATGGCTTACAGCATGCGGGTGCCGGTCAAGCGCAGGGATCACCCATGGCATGGCCCCATGGTGGGCAGGAGAAGCCTGTGGACACCTCGCAGCCAGCGTGCGTGGATGTGGACCAGCCCACAGCAAAGGACAAGGTACAAAATCCCGTGGAGAGCCAGCCCATGACAGCTCCAGCCCCTTTTATTGCTTCTGCTCTGTGGCCCAATGGGAGACAGACTTTATGGCTTTATTTGTTATAAAAGATCTTTAGGAAGCGGATTGCTACCTAAACCCACCTCTATTGCTGCCCACGGGGACTCTATCTAATGGAACAGTGGCACTGCTGGGGGCTGTTTTCAGGCTTTTTGGACACAGTGACTTGCCCAAGCCCCCAGGCAATCCCCCCCCGTCCCATCCTCCCCATCCCCACACAGAGGGCAGAGCCACGGGTGGGAAACTGCAAAACCCAAAGTCCATTTCTAGGAAGCTGGATGCCAATAAAACCCAGTGTTTATTGCAGTGCTCCTCACCGGCCTGTTTTATCGATGTGCATTTAAAAATAAAAGCTCTGTGCATCTTAGCTGGCCGCAGAAGGGCTTGAACATTGAAAGGGCCTATCTGCCGGGCGATGGAGAGACACCTCCTGACCCGGAGCTGGGCAGGAGCAGAGAGGCCAGATACCTCCTTGGGATTTCTGTGCGTCAAGTCGGAGCCTCATGCATGAGAAGCTCCAGCTCTGCGTTCAAGTATATTTGGTGTGAACCAACGTAGTCTCTACCGCATCGTATGTCCCACCAAGGGGTAAAGACCCACTGGCCCCCAAAACCACATCCCTTGGGTCCGTCACATCCTCGAGGGAAAATGGCTGGTTTGGGCAGCTGCTGTAATGACATGCCAGCTCCAGTTTTGGCTCGAGGATGGGCAGCGAGAAGGCTTTGGAGAGCTTGGGCAACTCATGTTTAAATGGTGCCGCTGGGGCAAAAACCAGCTCTGACCCCATGAGGCCTTCCCAGCTGCATGAAGGGGCTGGCAGGGCTCCAGCAGAGCCAGGGGATATGTGATGCTGAGCAGCCGTAGTGGCTGGCCCCCCGGGCCCCCCCCCATCCCCGCCTTC